>NC_135169.1:7435000-7527500 GCF_041146795.1 Maylandia zebra | reverse complement strand
GTTTGATCAGAGTTCATTCACAACTATTCGAGCTGTCGTGTTCACACACAGAACGACACGCACACACACGCTACCACAAACATAACCTGTGTTTTCAAGGTGAGCTAAAGCTACAGGTGTCACATCAAACACTCACAGGGAAAACACCAATCACAGCACGCACACATATACTGAACATGACAGAGAGAGTTATTAGAGACCAGCTTTTATCACATTTATTCTTCCTCAAAGTTCCAACAGAGCCGAACAACCCAGAAATGTCCGGGTCCTCCCAGCAGCCAGTGAGCTTCTGTAGAGAGGACACGTGAATAAAGCCGCAGTGATCCACAAACACAAACAGCTCTTTGCTGCCTTTGACTCCTTACTTGATGCAACAGCTGATGCTGTCAAACAAAAACAAACTTCATGTTGACCATCAAACTGATCTTTATTGTCTTTCTTGCAGAAAGTTTCATTATTTCATGGGCAGCTGAAAGAAGTAAGAAGTGCAGAATATGACAGGAAATAAGTGGAAGAACAAAATCTTCATTTCCTCCAAGTCTTCTGGGCCTGGATGTGATGGAAACACTCACTGAGTCCACTGCTGTGCTCATCACTGAAGCTCATAATGCAGCAGGTAGTATTGCACATTTGCAGGACTGAAACATGTTGGAAACCTTGGAGGATTTCCTGCTTCTTCTCCAGGTCATTGAAGCAAACTGCTGGGCCTGAGCGGGCAGTTTCCCATCGAGTGTCCAAAAACTCTTTAACATGGTGGAGATTTCATAGCCACGCTGTAACCACGCTGTAAGAACACGAGGATGATCCACCGTCACCGTTCTCATAGGGGGGTGGTCTGATTGGTGGAGTTTCTCTGTTGTTGTCGAGTCTTTACTTTACAGTAGAAACTCCTGCAGGTGACTGTTGTTGTCATTTGCTGCTGTAGAAATAAAACTGAAGGAGTTTTGCAGGTAGAAGATATTTGATTTACAGCTTCTCACACACGAGACCAGGCCTGCAGCTATCCATTATTTTAGTGTGTAAACAGGCTCCGCCTCCACGTTAAACTGTGACATCATCATCACTGCTGCTGTTATCAGTGTTTGTGTTTAACACTGGAGGCTGTGTGGGCTTAATGTGCTCAGACTTTGATTCACACGCTGCTCATGAACACGTTTCTATTGGAGGTTTGTGAAACATGGAAGCAAAGAATTTTATAATCGAATTATTGGAATCACTCGATGAATCGTTGCAGCTCTACACGAGACACTTTCTTTAAAAACCATCAGACTGCTTTCATACATGTTAACGCTTAAATACAGAAAACTTCAGCCTGATATTCCCGACGTATGAAACTCTGTTCAAATCCAGATGAACTTTTTTACAAAGAGCCTGTTTCTGTTAATATCACATCAAAAGTCTGTGATGGTGTTCGGTCTCGTGTTCCCAGCATTAACCTGTGAAATGTTCATATTTATGTACCAGTTAAAGGTAAAACATGTTTTCTAATAAACTGTGTTTGTAAGATCTGCTGGTTGTAAGAAGAAGTGTGTAAATGTCCCCAGTGGCTGCTGTGGTTTACATGGTGAGATAACATGTGAGAAATAATTCAGATACTGAGGCTACAAACTGTTAGTTAGTGCTGCTGTGGAGACGGATAAAGAACATGTGATGATGATAAAACTAAGAGCTGAACTCCCCCAGCTAACATTATCTGGGCTGAACCATTAAAATAGGTGGGGCACTTCCTGTAGGGAGTATAATAGACATTACAAACCTCCATGTGTCCACACATCAACTGTCACTGCAGCCTCAGAGTCTGCAGAGTTATTTGTCTGCACTGAAAAATGAAACTCCTGGGTGAACAAAGGCCAAAATAACAAACAAAACAAGCTAAGTCAGGAGAGGAGGTGTTGTCTAAAACCCTATGTGAAACAAAAACCAAAGACAAACGCTACACTCCCTCACTGAAATAAACAGGAGAAAACAGTACAAGGAAAAAATAATAAGGCAGCTCACTAGTGATGGGCAGATGAAGCTTCATGAAGCACTGAAGCTTTTCATCCAATTGGTTCACTCCAGTGCAAAGCTTCATGAAGCTTCATTTGCTCTAGCAGGACACCTACTGGACATAAAAATAATAGCTGGCATGAATTTGAAGAGTGTGGCCTTTTGCACACAGCCTGTAAATGTCAACAACAAAAGGAGTGTGTAAAACATCTATATTGTATTGATGGCAGTATACTGTGTATATTTATACTGGCAGTATGGAAAATGATCATTTGGAAATGCTTAAAATGGAAATGATCATTTACTGTGAGGTGAGGTGTGGTTGGGGTGTGGACAGTGGTTGTGCTTTTGTAACGTTGAGGTATGGACAGCTACACACTGAGGCTTTGAGCCTCAGTCCTGCCTGTTCACATTTTATTCTGTAAAAACTAAATTTTCACTGCTTCTATAACCTTTAGTGGGGAGAACATAGCTAGGATTTAATGATTTATCTTTTAAATCCTTTGTCCTCCACAATGCTAAATGGCTGTGAGTCCTCAATCACCATGCTGACCAGGTCTTCATCTATTTGAGATTGTTCTCCTGAGGAAAGACAATAAAGACAAAGCACAAGTATAAATATCACGCGTAACTTATTACAACTGTATAATATTGTTATATCATTTAGTAACATTACTGCATGCTGTATTATCATTGCATTTGATGGCTCACCTGGTCTTGCTCCACAATCGGTGTTCCCCTTATTCTCATGCAAAGCTCTGTAGTGCCTAAGCATGGATGAGGTGTTGTTGTCATATCCCAGCTCCCTGGCACATAGCAAACACTTCACCTTGTACAAAAGTACAGACAGCTTAACATAGGTTTTATTGCACCATCAGTATTATGAAAATACATCTTCTGTAGAAATTTACATACCTTGTTGGGAGATATAAGCTCAAAATGTTCCCACCCAGGGGAGGACATCCTCCTCTTCTTAGCTGGCTCCATTCTCTCCTGACTTTCTCTCCTCACTCTCATAAACCTCCAAACTGTCTCCAAACTCTCACTAACCGCAACTCTCCATCAAACACCCACATTTTTGATTGAAGTCTGAGGGGTTTATATCGCTGTCATAGCTCGCGGCAAAGTTCGAACCACTTCACGAACCAGTCACGTGGTACAGCCGGGCAGCGAGGCTTCGGACGTCATCATTTTCAGCTCCTCCCATAAATGAAGCAAGCCTCGATACGCGCATCGTGGAAACGCCCCCTCCATTACTCGACACAAGCTTCGAAGCCTCGATACAGAACATCACATCACTACAGCTCACCCCTTCTGTTCCAGTGCTATTTACAATGAAAACTAATGTACACACTATATACAAAGCTCGGTGAGTCACGAGAATCTCAAACACGAAGGTTACAGGTTTTGAAAGCCAGGGTCAGGTCTACTGCTGCTGTCAGTGGCTGCCCCGGCACAACTGCTGGTGAGGGATTTTGAAAAGAGCCACATGATCAGGAACCAATGAGCCGCCGTCAGCTCTCCAATCGGGAAGGACCTGTGGAGTCTTAAAGACAGCTTCCTGACAGCTTCATCCATCAGGCTGTCAGGAAGCTTAACTCCCTCCCGATTCTGCCCCCCTCTCCCCTCTTCTCCACCACGGTCTCACTGAACTCTGTCACACACACACACACACTCACTCTCTGACGCACTCACTGGCCTGCTCCAGTCACTTTGTGGAGCATTGGACTGCCATTACCTCATAAGACTCTGTTGTTACACTATCTCTTACCGTATACTACTTAATCTCCATTTGCACTATTTGCCTATTTTGCACCACTATGCCTCCTTACTTGAATATTGTATATTGTATATTGTATATTGCATAGCTTTTTTTGTTATACATAAAATAGTATTGTATTTATTTAAATTTTTACTTTTTAATTATTTTATTTGCATTTTTCTAATCACTAGGGTTTGAGAGTAACGCAATTTCTATTCTCTGTATGTCCTGTACATGTGGCAGAATTGACAAATAAAGTTGACTTGACTTGACTTGACACAGCACAACAAAAGTACACAGCTGGCCCAGGGCCATAACAACAGTTCAGTATATAGAGACACGAGACGATGAGGCTCCAGTTCCATTCAGTGCAAAAGAACAACAATAAAAATGGGAAGAATAAGAATAATAAGAATAAATATACACTTGAGACTGAGGTGAGGAGACTCTGGAACAATGATGGCTTGTAGATGTTTTGCTGATGTGAGTGAAGTTGGCCCCCCCACCTTCTTCAAATCCAACAAAAGTGGTATCAAACGTTTGTGCTACGTTTGTGCTGGTTTGTGCTGCAAAAATTTTCATTTGTGCTGCTATCATTTTAAAGATATTAATAAAAATTTCTAGAGGTCATCAGAGGTCAACCAGCCCCCCCACATTAATTAAATCAAACTAAATTGATGTCAAACATTTGTGCTGGTTTGTGCTGCTAAAACTGTCGTTTGTGCTGCTTCTGTTTTAAAGATATTAATGAAAATGTAAAGGTCAAAAGGTCAATCAGCCCCCCCACATTACCCAAATCAAACAAAATTGATGTCAAACGTTTGTGCTACGTTTGTGCTGCAAAAATTTTCATTTGTGCTGCTATCATTTTAAAGATATTAATAGAAATTTCTAGAGGTCATCAAAGGTCAACCAGCCCCCCCATATTAATGGAAATGTTTGTTTGTGCTGCTAACATTTTAAAATTTTTAATAAAATAACGTCTTGATGCGTGCTTAATCATCCAGGTAAGTAAACCCCAAAAGGTTGATTCTGTTCATCTGGACATTTTCAGTTGGAGAAACGTTTCGTCACTCATCCAAGTGACTTCTTCAGTCTCAGCTGACTGCAGGTTTCCCCAACCTTACAAACACACGTGAGTGAAGTTGGCCCCCCTACCTTCTTCAAATCGAACAAAATTGATGTCAAACATTTGTCCTGCAAATTATTTTGTTTTTGCAGGTTATGTTTCCCTAATTTTATAAACAGTACATGTACAGTGAGAGAGAGATGTTACATCTGTCTTCACTTGCATCCCAGTCATAGAAGCGTTGGAGGTCGTTCATAAGAGATTACAGGATCATCCCAACCTCAGCAACAGGACCACTCTCAGCACTGATCAGTTGTGTTTGCTTTTGGAACTGTGTCTTAATTCCACCTATTTTGCATAAGGGTCAGTACAGGCAGAAATCTAGGTGTGCCATGGGTTCCCACAGGCCCCTGGTCAAAGTCACCAAACCAGTTCGTAAGCAGGTACAGGTGTGGCCAGAAGGGTCCTCAGAGGCACTGCTTTTCCACCACAGGCCGCCACACACGACAACACCACAGACTTTCAGGAATATACAGAAACTGTCACTGCCTACATCCCAAAATGCATCGATGATGTCACAGAGACCAGGACTATCACTGTCCGGGCCAATCAGAAACCATGGCTCACAGGTCAGGTTTAAATGCTCCTAAGGTTGAAAAATGCAGCCTTCAGAGCCGGAATTAGGTGAGTCTAAGAACAGCAAGGGCAAACCTGTCACGTGACATCAGCTACAGCAAAGCTTCAGCGACAGCAGAGATACTTGGAGGCAGTGGCAAGGAATACAAACCATCACAGACTACAAGCCCACTCTACAGACCGTGGTGACACAATCCCCAGACAGTGTGTGGAGATCCCTTGCCAAAATCAGTACACGCAAAGCTCCAGGTCCTGATAACATCCTTGGACAAGCACTGACGGACTATGCTGTGGAACTCACAAATGTCTTCACAGACATCTTTAACACATCACTAGGGTCAGGCCGTCGTTCCCACATGCCTCAAAGCCTCCACCATCATTACTGTACCCAAGAAGTCATCTATCTCCTGCTTTAAGGACTACCGTCCTGTCAAACTCACCTCCATCATTATTAAGTTAAGTGCTTTGAACGGTTAGTCATGCATCAAATCAAATTATCGCTTTCCCCCAACCTGGATCCATTTCAGTTCGCATATCGGTCAAAACGCTCAACTGATGATGGAATTTCAACTGCCCCTCACTCAGCCCTCACACATCTGAACACCAGAGACTCATATGTCAGAGTGCTGTTCATAGACTTCAGTTCAGCATTCAACACCATCATTCCCCAGCAACTCATTCACAAACTGGATCTGCTGGGGATCAGCACCTTGCTGTATAACGGGCTGCTAGATTTCTTGACAGGAAGACAGCAGACAGTACGGGTCGACAGCAACACCTCCAGCCCAAGAACACGGAATACGGGGGCTCCCCAAGGATGTGTGTTGAGCTCCCTTCTCTTCACTCTGCTGACCCACGACGAGATCTACTACAGGGGTGAAGTTAACCATCTGCCAGAGTGGTACAGCAGCAACAACCTGTCCCTGAATGTGGAGAAGACCAACAGCGACTCTACTTCCTCTGCAAACTGAGAAGCACAAGAGATTCAACCCCCATTATGAGCACCTTTTACAGAGGCACAGTTGAGAGTATCCTCACCAGCTGCATCACTGTGTGGTATGACTCCTGCATTGGGTTCTGCAGGAAAAAATGACAACGGGTAGTGAGAACAGCCGAGAGCATTGTGGGGACCTCTCTTGCCTCCCTCCCCAGGAGATCTACTGCACCTGCCTCATCTGGAAGGTCCTCTCCATTACAGGTGACTCCACTGGGGCTGGTTGACCTCTAGAAACTTTTGTTAATATCTTTAAAATGATAGCAGCACACACGAAAATTTTTGCAGCACAAACCAGCACAAACGTAGCACAAACGTTTGATACCACTTTTGTTGGATTTGGGTAATGTGGGGGGGCTGGGTTACCTTTTGACCTTTACATTTTCATTAATATCTTTAAAACAGAAGCAGCACAAACGACAGTTTTAGCAGCACAAACCAGCACAAACGTAGCACAGTTGATTGACACCCATTTTGTTGGATTTAATTAATGTGGGGGGGCTGGTTGACCTCTGATGACCTCTAGAAATTTTTATTAATATCTTTAAAATGATAGCAGCACAAATGAAAATTTTTGCAGCACAAACCAGCACAAACGTAGCACAAACGTTTGATACCACTTTTGTTGGATTTGGGTAATGTGGGGGGGCTGGGTTACCTTTTGACCTTTACATTTTCATTAATATCTTTAAAACAGAAGCAGCACAAACGACAGTTTTAGCAGCACAAACCAGCACAAACGTAGCACAGTTGATTGACACCCATTTTGTTGGATTTAATTAATGTGGGGGGGCTGGTTGACCTTTGATGACCTCTAGAAACTTTTGTTAATATCTTTAAAATGATAGCAGCACAAATGAAAATTTTTGCAGCACAAACGTAGCACAAACGTTTGACATCAATTTTGTTTGATTTGGGTAATGTGGGGGGGCTGGTTGACCTTTTGACCTTTACATTTTCATTAATATCTTTAAAACAGAAGCAGCACAAACGACAGTTTTAGCAGCACAAACCAGCACAAACGTAGCACAGTTGATTGACACCCATTTTGTTTGATTTGGGTAATGTGGGGGGGCTGGTTGACCTCTGATGACCTCTAGAAATTTTTATTAATATCTTTAAAATGATAGCAGCACAAATGAAAATTTTTGCAGCACAAACCAGCACAAACGTAGCACAAACGTTTGATACCACTTTTGTTGGATTTGAAGAAGGTGGGGGGGCCAACTTCACTCACATGTTTTGCTGCTGTGGCTCAGGGACTTGGGAAGTTCCCACTCTCCAGCTTCATCTGACCCACTATCTCCTGATTGCCACCACACCTCCCCAGGTTCTTCCTCACTGCATCCAACCAGCCTTCTAGCCTTTTTGCTCTTATCATGTGTGATGGAGATGATGCTGCCCAGCCTGATGGAGGCACCACTTTACAGTTCAGCAGAGTCCAGTGGATGGTGCTGCCTCCACCGACTCAACCTCCAGCTCAGCCGCCCTCTGCTGGTCCCTTATACTGCAGTGTTCCTGGAATACTGTTTTGCTCTCACTGACCTCCTCCTGAGCCTCCTAAGGGTCTCCACCTCCACTGCTGACGGTGTGCTACACCTCTGGAGAGGCCTCACCTCCACTGCTGAGACTGAACTCAGCTTTCTAAAAAATGTGTTTAATTACAGTTAATTCATGATTTAATAAAGAGGAGCAGTTACAGAATGATCACAGCATCTCCCGTGTTTCCTACCTCGCTGCACAGCTCACATCTTTGTGTCTTCTTTGTTTCCATCAACACAGACATTAACCCACAAAGTCTGACACTGTAGCTTCATGACCAGCAGGAAGATGATGACCATGCTGTGTTGTCTGTTTGTTGTACTGGAGGTTAGAGATGCAGAAGTTAAAGAAGGTGCTGAGTTTGTCAATGGATGATACAGTGGTGGCAAAGTCTTTGCCTGATTTCCTGAGTTTTGCACATTTGCCACTCTTACATGTTTCACATCACAAAACAAATTTTTATAAAAGATGATTTCATTGATTAAGAGAGAAAAGTCATCCAAGCCTGGTGCTGTGTAAAAAAGTAACTGTCCATCTTGTTAAATCATGAATTAACTGTGATTAACACATTCTTTAGAAAGCTGAGTTGACCTGCTGAATCAACAATTCACTTCAACAGAAGCCGACTGACAAACTGAAGCAGACTAACAGATCTCAGAAAGCAACACATCATGCTGCTGTCACAGTCCTGGGTCTGTGGGCCAGTCTGTGTAATTCTGGTTTAACTTATATTCTTTGATTTGTTGTTTTTCATGGTTTTGGTTCCCTTTGTTTTCTGCTTGTGTTATATTTATATTTCCTAGTCTGTAGGTTTCTGTCTCTGTGCCCTTCCTGTGCTCATGTTTCTCGTTTTAGTTACTCTTGTCTCTGTGCTCCATGTTCCCTCTCTGTCTCCCCTCAGTCTGTCATGTCTCCATGTCACAGTGTCAAATCCGCACCCTTGTGAATGTCTCGTATTTCCTGTTTTATTTTGACAGTTCCTAGTCCTGTGTTCAGTGTTTTCAGTTTTGCTTTACATGACAGCCATGATCTAAAGAAACTTGAGAAACAAAGTCACTGACATCTGTCAGTTTGGAAAGGGTTACAAAGTCATATCTAAGGCTTTGGCACCAGTAAACCACAGTGGGAACCATTATACATAAATGGAGAAAACTTGGAACAGTGGTGAAGCTTCCAAGGAGTGACCAGCTGACCAAAATTATTCCACAAGTGCAGCGATGACTCATCCAGGAGGTCACAAAAGAACCAGGAACAACATTAAAGAACAGCAGGTTTCACATGTTTCAGTTAAGGTCAGAGTTCATGATTCAACATTAAGAAAGAGACTGGGCAATCATGGAAGAGTACAAGGAGAAAACCACTGCTGATCAAAAAGAACAAAAAGGCTCGTCTCACATTTGCCAAAATATCTTGACTGACGAGACTAAAGCTGAACTTTGTGGAAGGTGTGTGTCCCATTACATCTGGTGTAAAAGTAACAGCATCTCAGAAAATGAACAGTAACACTTGGTGGTGGCAGAGTGATGGTCTGGGGCTGTTTTGGTGCCTCAGGACCTGAAAGACTTGCTGTGGTAAACAGAGCCATGAATTCTGCCGTCTACCAAAACATCCTGAAGGAGAACGTCCGGCCATCAGTTCATGACATCAAGCTGAAGACCACTTGGGCTCTGCAGTAGGACAATGATCCAAAACACAGTAGCAAGTCCACCTTAACAAAAACAAAAAGAAGACTTTGGAGTGGCCGAGTCAAAGTCCTGACCTGAATACAACTGAAATGGTGTGGGGTGACCTTAAAAAGGTGGTTTATCCCTGAAAAGCCTCCAATTCTATAATCATGAGTGGGCCAAAAGAAAAAAAACAAAAACAAAATTTAATTTTAAATTTGTTCGTCTGTTTCTCTGTTTAGAAGTCACACTAGCACAGTCACAGGTGGGGTGACATCAGAGGCTAGTGCGTCGTAACTGCTCACTTTTTTAGTTAGTTCCTCAAAGGGGGCGAGGATGGCAACAGTCGTCTCCATAAGAGCCCATTGGTGAGCGGCGAGATAGTCAGGGAGTTCGTGCTCGGACACCCCAGCACTCGCTTTTTCTCAATGAGGGACTGGAGCATGTAATACATACTGTTCCAGCGCGTCTGTACGTCCTGCTGCAGTCTCTTTATTGGCTGGTTGAGCTGTCCCTGAATGTCCTCGAGGCGGGAGTAGGCTAAGGCGGAATGTTTAAAATACCCAACTATTTTCCGCCCCCCTGCTATAGCATCAGCTATGCTCCTCTGTGCTAATAAGCCCTTGTGAAGAGCCAGTTGGAGCGTGTGCGCGACATATGGGAGCCCTGCGTCATTCATGGCTTTAATCATGTTTTTGGCATTGTCACAAAGCACAACATGCACTGATGTTTTAGGTATACCCCATGTCTGGAGCATTTCCTCAAACACATGCGCTATAGCCTGGCTGGTGTGCGAACCGCGGAATTGTTTGGCATGTAATGGCTCGTTGCGACGTGAAACTCGTCTATCCACTGGGAGGTTAGGCTAATCAGCGACACGGGGCTAACACTGCTTGTCCAAATATCCGTGGTGAAACTAAACGCAGAGGAGGCTTGCAGTAGGCTGTGGATATGTTTTTTCACGGACTCGTGTAGTTTAGGCAGCTCCGTGTCAGTCATGTAGTCGCAGCTTGGGACATCATATCTGGGCTCCAGAACATGGAGGAGACGCAGGAATCCAACATTTTCTACCTCCGAGAGTGGCTGGTCACTCAATGCAATGTACTCAATAATTGCCTGTGTTATTTTCACAGCACGTGGATTGTCTCTGGACATTTTCTCTCGTCTTGCAAGAGTTTGCTGCAGCGTGGGTTGTGTTGGTTTAGAAGCCTGGCTAAACTCCTTGTATTCATTGTCGTGTTGGGATTTTAGGTGCTTGATTAAATTGCTTGTGTTAAATGCGCTACCTTTTGAGCCTCCTCTGGACAATTTCGCTGAGCACAATTTGCAGTCCGCCTTTGTTTTGTCGTCTTCATTCACTTTGAAATAGTTCCACACGGCTGACATGTCTCGCCTCCCCTTCTCCCCCGCTCTGAGCTGCAGCCGGGGCCTGGGGGCGGGCACTCGGCGCCTGTGATTAACCCCTTACACGCCACTCAAACAAAAACATTTCTCAGACCGTGGTATCGGTCCCCGGTATCGGGGGACTCTTAACGAGTACGAGTACTTTAGAAAATGTGGTATCGGTGCATCCCTAGCCACGGTTCTGGGTTCTTTTGTGACCTCCTGGATGAGTCGTTGCTGCACTCTTGGAGTAATTTTGGTAGGCTGGTCACTCCTGGGAACTTCACCACCGTTCCAAGTTTTCTTCATTTGTGTTTAATGGCTCTCACTGTGATTCTCTGGAATCCCAAAACCTTGGATATGGTTTTCGTGTGATTAACAATTCATGTACAGGTTTTAGAACTCTACAGGTGGTACATCCATGCTCAGGTAAGGCTTTTGAGAACCTATAAGTAAAGTTCACTGAACTGGAAGTAAAATGTGGTTTGATGATGGTTGATGTGCTTTCCAAATGGTTAGAAGTTTTTCCTTCTATTAAAGGAGGTCTCCCAGAGGCGGAACTCCAGACTGAGACTGGATGAGAAGTTTTTTTCAGAGAACTAGCGGGAAGCGGGAACCATTCCAGGCACGGCTGACAACCCAGACAGGGGTTAAGGTCAAGGTTGATGCCGTTTGTGGTCCTGCTAGTCATCACAAGAAGATTTCAGAACCACAGCAATAACTCAGAGGGTTAGAAAGATTGCTGCGTTTGACACTGAGGAAGTCAACCAGGGTGTACGACGTGCTCTGCCCTTTCATCATACAGCTGCGTTGGAACGACAGAGTCAGGGGTGGAAGAGCGGCCTCCTCCAACAAGAGCGTGCCAAACTCCAACTCAGTGACCGCAGAGCAGACTCTGTGCCACCTACAAGGGATCAGCGATGGAACACAGACAACACTTGACTAAACAGTCAGGCCGGTTTTGCCCAAGAGGTTTAGTGTGTTTTTAACTTAAGGTGGTCGTTGGTGTGACGTTTCTCAGCATTTTGCAAATGATACATGACTCTCTGAACATCACAAATTCTTTTAAAGTCCTGATCCTGATTAAAAGTGACTGAAGTAATTACAGTATGCAAGTTTCACAGCTACCTGACTAACAATAACTTAAGATAAGAGATAAGATAAAACTTTATTAATCCCTCGGGAGGGTTCCTCTGGGAAATTCGGTTTCCAATAGCACAGCACCGACAGAAGTTACAGAGCGTGAGCAGAATATTATATATATACACATATATGAATACAGAGACATATATAAATAAAATATACGAAAGGGATAAATAGAATAAATAGGAATAAGAATACAAGGGAATTGCACATTTCAAGTATTGAAGTCTATTGCACCGTTGACTTTTAACAAAAGGTATTGCACAAAGGTATTGCACAGTGAGGTGAAGAGGCACTACAGCTTAGTTGTTCCCCCCTCCTTTGTCCTCCTGTCTCCCCTCCCTCTCTCCTCCAGAGAGGAGTTAAACAGTCTGATGGCGTGTGGGACAAAAGAGTTTTTAAGTCTGTTAGTTCTTGTCTTGGGGAGAAGCAACCTGTCACTGAACAGACTCTTCTGGTTGTTAATGGCCGTCTGCAGAGGATGCCTGGCATTGTTCATAATGTCCATCAGTTTCTTTAATGTCCTTTTCTCTGCCACTGTCACCAGAGTGTCCAGCTTCATGCCGACCACAGAGCTAGCCCTCCTGATCAGTTTCTCCAGCCTGGATGAGCCCTTCTTTGCTGTGCTGCTCCCCCAGCACACCACAGCCTAGAAAAGTACTTCAGCAACCACTGACTGGTAAAACATCCTCAGGAGCTTCCTGCAGATGTTAAAAGACCTCAGCCTCCTGAGGAAGTACAGTCGGCTTGTGTACATTTTGTATGGCAGCTAGACTGCTTTTCTAGCATGTCAGTTCTTGATGTGTAAGTGCATTAGATCCTGATTATCCTAGTCAACATAGCGACAACAGTTGTAAGTTGCTTTGACATATGTACAGAACGTTGATACATTGTTTGACACCCTAAAAGTAGGATTTGGGGGTCATTTTACTTCACTGAGGGATTTTATTAGGCTTTTAACATTTTGAGAGCACCCAGAGAATGAAGTCGTTCTTTCAGAGGTAAATGTGATAGAAAACAATCACTCTGTTGTAAATTTAGCTCAGAAGTGTTTGACGTATGGTGGCGGTGCGGAAACACATGGCTACTTCTGGGTTTTACCCCAGACTTTAAGAAGCACTAACATCAAAGTTAGCTCATGTTTTTTTTATTAATTTATCCACAGGTTCAGTCGTATTCACTGTCCTTGATGGTAAACATCTGGATGGGGCAAACAGAACGGCACAAAGGAGTGTGTGTGATGTTTGGTGAGGCATGTTTGCCTTATTCCCTAATAACACTGGGGATGAAGGTTCTTTTACACAAACAGTTACTGAATTGGGAAACATGGTTTGATGATAAAGTGGAGAAACTGTCTCACACTGAAGGGCTTCCTTATCTTAACAACAGGTTCTCATGAATGAACAATTTGAAGTAACTGAGCTTTTTAGCAGATGAATAACTAATGCTGTTTAATATTTTTGTGTGCAATCTCGTATTTTTGTGTGTTTTTCTTTTGTATTATTACTGTTATTTTTTTAACAAAAAGGCTCAGAGGAAGAGGAGAGGATAGCAGAGTGAGGATGAAAATTAAAGTGTGAATTCTTTTTTCCTGACACTGTAGAAGGATACACATTGTGACATCCCTTTGAGTGTTGATGTTATGTGCAGGAATTGGAGAAGAAATTTCTGTAATTAATGTGAATTGGGGTGATCACAAAGTTTGGAATTGTGGTGACAAATGTCTTTATTCTATGTGTTGATCACATATTTTAACAATATCACTTTGTCACTTAGGATAGCTTCACATCTGCGTCTTATGTTTCCACAGGCCTGTTTCCTGCAGCTGCCACACATTCAGTCAGTAGAAAGCATGGAGGTGATGGAGGAGCTCACAGCAGGTCCCAGCTGAGCCACACTGTCAGTGTTGGCCGGCGGTCACGTGTCAATTCAAACACAATGAGACTAGAATAAAATGTATCCATAAACTGGGAGACTTTATTAAAGAGAGCGCACATTTACACACTAACACAGCAAAGAACCCAACATCCTGCAAAAGAAGCAACCAGGAAAGATGAGTATGAAGAAACTTTTACAAACTCAGCTTTGATTTTAATCTAGAAATAGACAGTTGTGTGTCTGTGCTGGTCGCTGGGATTGTTGTGTTTCTGAGGTTGACTATTACTGAAAGGTGTTTCTGTTTCATCGCTGCTTCACTGTTTGGACGTTTTCATTGTGTTCCTGTCTCAGCTTTATTTCCTGTGACTTGTTTGAGTTTGTGTTGTGAGTTTATTGTGGTGCTGCCTCCTCAGTGTGCGTCTGGATCGTGTTTAGTTATTTCTTGTCTTGTTCATTCGGTGCTGTTTTGATGTTTAATGTTTTACTTTAGTTTGATTTCTCTGACCGTCATAAAACCTTCATCTGTTTCTGATCTGAAGTCAGAGTCCAGAGTTCACAGTGTTTGATTTCATGTGTAGTTAATCATTTCTTCTTCCTGCTGGGATCCTTTGTCCTTTATTTCTTTGTCGTTCCTGATTGTAGAGCTGAGATAAACATAAAGCACCACTTCTGTTTCCTTCTTTCATTTGCAGAAGAATGTGTCTGCATGTGTTTCTGAGTAAAGTGTGCAGTGATACAAACAGCCTGGTTTACATGTGAACTTTAATGACAGATTTAGAGCTCAGTGCATGAATCTGAAATAATAACACACATGTACATTTCAGCCTTTGCGCAAACACACAGTTTCACTGAGTTTTGTTGGACTTTGAAACAATAATGGTCTCTCAGATTAATCACATCCATATATATCAGGCGCTGTTTGTTTCTTAGTGCAGCTGTTTGTGTTGGTGGAGGTCAAAGGTGTGTTCAGTGTCTCCACAAAGAGTCTGAAATCACAGGAGTGTGTGACCTGTGATTAAAAAGGTTCTGGCTCATGTACAGCATGTACAACATGTACAGCACAGAGTGAAGCTTCATGTTGGTGTGTGTGTGCAGTGTGTAGCATCCATGCTAACATAAACTCACTGAAGCACCAAAGCTTCATGTTTCAGTTTTATTGTGTTTGACTCATAAAGTTGCTCTGGGCTGGTTGTAAATGATGGTCATGTGAGTGTAGAGCTTTCTGTGTGTCGCTGGGAACCTGGAGCAGTCACACTACGAGGAGGCTGAACGTCCTCCTCTTTCCTCAGAAGTGATCTGTGGCAGTCTGCCATCATGTTTGGCTGCTCACACTAAATGTGACTCACTGAAAGCAAAACTACACGTACACAGGTGTGTGTCAGGTATATTTGATTTTCTGTCAGGGACTGAAACTAACAAATATTTTCAGACACAGGAAGATTTTTGTGTCTTTAAATGATATTTAATCAAGTTTGGATTCACACATTTGTAAAATACTTCATGTTATTTTGTTATTTGTGTCTGGATTGAGGCACAAATGATTTCACACGTTTGTAAATCTTAGTTTGTCCCCGATAAACACATCATACACAGCTGTAACCCAGAAAACACATTATATACTGCGATAAATGCACTGCCCAAGTGGCCCCTCTCCCCACTGCCTTTCAGCAGCAAACAGGTCGTCAGAGGAGGCCGATGCGATGATTAAGTTTAACATTTATATAGCAATATTGCCAAAGAGTGCCAAAGCACTTTAAGCACTTTCTCAGTAACTTATCTTTCTTGTAGAACAGTGCTGCAAATAAAGAACTTTGTGTTCACAAGACTGTTAGTTAATCATTTACAAATCAATATTGTCTGTATGGACAGCAATAAAAAAAAGTGAACATGTAAAACTGCGGTGTTAATCGATGCGATTGAAAAATTTGGGTGCGCCTAAGAACAAAATGGTTTAATTATTTATATAGCACATTTAATTACAACAGGAGCGTTGACCAAAGTGCTGTACAAGAATGCAACATACCCAATAAAATAACAAATAACTCTCATGCTGTATTAAAAGCCAGTAAATAAAAATGTGTTTTAAGATAAGATTTAAAAAGATTGACAGTAGGAGCCTGTTTGATGTATAGGGGTAAATTATTCCACAGCTTAGGTGCTACGACTGCAAATGCTCGATTACCTCTGTGAACCAGCCTCAACCTTGGTACGGCTAAAAGCAAAAGATCACTTGATCTAAGAGATCTAAGGGGGGTATAAGTCTGCAAGAGGTCAGACAAATACCCGGGAGCCTGTCCATTCAGGGCTTTGTAAGTCAACAATAAAATTTTAAAATGAATTCTGAAGCGGACAGGGAGCCAATGAAGAGAGGCGAGCACCGGGGAAATGTGTTCACATCCTTTAGTACGTGTCAGAAGACGAGCTGCAGCATTCTGGACTAACTGCAGCCTTACCAGGCAGGTCGGGCTAACTCCAGCATATAAGGAGTTACAATAGTCCAGCTGGGATATAATAAAAGCATGAATTGCCCGTTCGAAGTTTTTAAAAGATAAAAATGGTCTCACCTTAGATAAAAGCCTCAGTTTGAAGAAGGACCGCTGTACGACTGAGCTAATTTGTTTTTCAAATGTGAAATTGCTGGCAAATATAACCCCCAAATTTTTGGCATGTGATTTGACAAAAGGCTCAAGACTGTGCAGGTTAAAATGAGAGGTGCTGGGATTGGTCCAAAAATTATCACTTCGGTTTTGTTCTCATTGAAGTTAAGGAAGTTAGAGGCTATCCAAGATTTAACTTCACCGAGACACTGAAGTAAGGGTTCTAGTGAGGCAGGACTGTTTAACCTTCAGTTGAAGATAGATCTGAGCGTCATCGGCATATGAATGAAAACAAACGTTATATTTTCTAAAAATTAGACCTAGAGGTAGCATATAAATGGAGAATAAAATTGGCCCCAGTATAGATCCCTGGGGAACACCACAAGTAAGGGGAGCTGAGGAAGAGATAAAATAGCCAAAGCTCACAGAGAAGGTCCTGTCAGACTGGTATGACCTGAACCACTCTAATGGGGTGCCCTTTACGCCACAATGCTCCAACCGTGAGATTAAGATGCTGTGGTCAACAGAATCAAAGGCAGCGGTCAGATCTAAAAGCAGTCTATAAACCCCGTCATGCTAGCTAGTACACAGTACGAGTTATTGTAACAGACTGTAAAAAGTCAGCATAACGAAAATAAACTCCACCTAAACTTGGTTTATATCTGATCCAGATAGACTGCAGGTCATAACTTCTTACCTGAAGTTCAGTTCACCGCCTCGGGTCTCTGCTCCACCTGCCTTTCCGTCATCCACCCACCAGCGTGTTGCATCTGCTGGCCTCCACCACTTGCTAATGTTACTGAATCTGTAGAAGCTCCGCAATAGCCACCACCAAACAATTGAGTTCATTTTACACATCTCCCAGCATCTGGCCAATCCACCACCTTTCAGTGTTTATACTGTTACGGAAAAAAAACGAAAAAAAAAACCCATCGGCCCATAAAAACGAAAAATCACCATCGGCCCACCGAGCAAATGCCCGGTATGCCCGATGGCCATCCAGCTATGGTTTTCAGTAATACGAGATCAAACATAACCTAATATAAATGTGATTTATACGGAGCGCCTCTGATGACATGGTACAAAAAATAAATAAATTGTGGCCACGAAATACCATTTCGAGGCCACGAAATAGGTATGACGTGTGCACGAAATGCTAATTTGTGGACACGAAACACTTGATGATATATATATATCATCCCAGGGCACATTCACTAGAACCTGCGTCAGCCATAGTACGGAGTCCTTGCTGTTGGTGATGTCCTTAAGGTTAGTGTATTATATTTTATATTTATTTTATATTGTTATCCCGCATTTCGGCAGTTATTTATTCAGACCTATCTTTGTTACTATGTTCTAAATGGTATCTGCTGACGTTTCAAACGTTGTATCCTCATGTTGTTACTACACGTTGTTTTGTTGTGCTAATATGTAGCCGTAAACTCATTTTTAACTGTAGGACGAGCGGCGGCCCGGCAGCACACTTTCTGTTAGGTGACGGCTGTGTGCGGACAGGGATAGGACCCAAGGTGCAGACTCCGGAGACAGAACTTAAACCAAAACAGCTTTAATGCTGAACGCAAACATCACATAACTAGAAAAAACTCAAAATAAACTAACACCGGTGGATGGGCAAAACACCCAGCAAAATAAACGGTAGATCGCGACACGGACACAGAGAAACACAGGGCTTAAATACACAGAGGGAGCAATCAGGGAATGAATAACAGGAGGGAAACACAGCTGGGGCAAATCAGAACTGACGAGACAAAAGGAAGCGTAAACTGAACACACTGAGATAAGACAGAAACCTTCAAAGTAAAACAGGAAACACATAACACAGACTGAACAAAGACACACAGACAGGCACTACAGAGGGAACAGCGACGTGGGACCAGGGCAGACACAGACACTGACAGGACACGGGGATATAGCTGACAGGGGAGACAGCAACTAAGGATAACACAGAGACATAAACCAAAAGACAGAACTCTAACAAAGAAACCAAAGACTAGAAATTATAAATAATATAATGAACTCAAAACCCCTGGGTCAACGACCCAGGCATCCTAACACTTTCAAAGTAGAGCAAGGCTGAAGGCTACTAATAAACGAGGTATGTTCAACAGAAAACCTTAGTTCTCTGTGTCACGAAGGTGTCTCTCTTTTACTCTGACCACATCACCATGCTAGCTGGTGCAACTAATCTGGTCTGGACAATAATAACAGTTTTAGATGGAAAGCATCTTAAAATTGCCTCTTTTTTTCTGAACATCTCCTTTGAAAGTAGCATCATGTGAGTCACACTTGTTAAGGTAATACATGCTAAATGAGCCGTAGCTTTCAATGCATCACCGGATGAAGCCTTGCAGTTACAGTAGCTCACTGCGGGTATCACGTTGCCAAGGGAACTAATAAAGCATACAGTGATCGGAATGATTTTGTATTGATGCAGGTTGTCATTGCTCATACTGAACTACTTAAACTCCAAGTAGACAATCACTCCATTCCTCATTACCATAGATAATAGATAAGAAATAAAACAATCATTATCATTTCTTTACAGCTATTTATTAATGACTGACTTATATATATATATATATATATATATATATATATATATATATATATATATATATATATATATATATAGTACTATTCTTAGTTAGCATATTGTCTGTCTTGTTAATGTTGGTTTATAATGGAGCACTGTAACAAAAAATAATTTCCCCCAGGGATCAATAAAGTATTCTGATTCTGAATCATTATCAAATTCTGATTTGCCATAGATAAAGGGATTTTATAGGTAGGCTATCATGTAAAAATCTGCTACATAAAATTAATTTCATTTTCATGTGGTTTAGAGGTCAGCTATGGATACTCGGCTGTGAGAATTTTTAACAGAGCGCAAAGTTGAAGAAGATGTGATCAAGAAACTTGAAGATGAGAATGTAAGCCACTGCAGCTGTTGCTGTGTGCGTGCGTGTGTGTCTGTGTGTTTGTTTGTGAACGGAGAGCCGCAATCCACAATTTACTATGCACATTCTAAAAAGATTTATTGAATTTCATATTTTGGTTTAATCAATGACATTAATTAATGACATGATATGTTTAAAGAGTAATTTAAAAAGTAATTCTTGTTCATCTTATGTTGGACAAATGTGTACCTCATTACCAAAAGTATCTGTTATCAAAAGTAGATAGCAAAAAACAACTCTAAAATATGCAGTTGTATGTATTCATTGTTTTTTTAATATTGACAATTTTATTAATTTGTTGTTTATATTTTTCAGATTGATGAAACTGTCATTCCCTTAATGACAGACAGTGACCTGGCAAAGTACATCCCCAAAGTTTGCAATAGAGTCTCCACTGTGGCCTTCTGCAGACAAGCAACACTGTCACGGACGTCACCATCCAGGAAAGAATCTATACTCTCAAGGCTACGACAAAGACTGACAGGAGCTGAGGGAATGCCTCCTAAAAAGAAATTGTCTCAGTGGGCAGAAAATACAAATGCAAAACGAACAGTGAGACGAACTGAGGTTGGCTGGATGGATTTTGATGAGGAGAAGGGTGGGTTCAAACAGGTGAAGTCTGTAAGTGGTGGTGGAACAAGGCATTTATCTGTAGATAAAAATGAAACCGTGTCAAATATCAAACTTATGGCTGAAAATCTGTTTTTCCCCAATGGCATCTCAAAAAACCCCAAAAGTCTTTCACACTAGTCAACTCATATTGAGAGCTCACAGATGCATGTGGATGCTTCCAGTACAGTTGATGAGTTGTATATGTTGTGCCCTTAAACAGGGGAAATAGTGAGGAGAGGTGAAAGAACGGCACAGACACGCAGCTCTCACTCTCACTCGTCTGTATTGAGTTTCAGAAGCAATACAACCAAAACAATGTTCTTATGGATGCACTCAGTCTCAGGACAACTGTGTCCAAACTAAGTCACTATTGTTCGCTGCATTAGCTGATGAGAATACTTTAGATAACATGAACTGTAGCATTAGACAAAAACATATTTTTAACTCGCACATGTTAGCTGACACAGTCACTAACTTTCCACAGCAATGAAATAATACTTTAAGTACTGCATGTCTTTCAGTAGTTAACTTATACAGATAGTAACAGAAAAATCTTCACACGATATGGCGGAGTAATAGCGAAAACTAGCATACGCAGCAACAGAGATTAACTGGAACTTCTCAGAATAGTCCGCAATTCACATCTTTCGCTACAATGAACAATGATAACAACGTAATAATCAACAGTAACACACATTTATACAGATTTGTGCATGACAGTTACCTTAAACAGGGGAAATAGTGAGGAGAGGTGAAAGAACGGCACAGACACGCAGCTCTCACTCGTCTGTATTGAGTGAAGGAGGAAGCGCGCGAACCCACCTACTGGAGCCCTGAGGCATTAACAATGGATCGACGCACAATCAACCCAGGCAAAACTTTCACTGCTTATCTCCCTCTATATTCCCACTGCATATTCTATTCGAAAACAGTCAAAGCAACAAATAAAACATTAATAAAGGCATCACATGAAATGTAAGGAACAGAGATGTACAACTCCAAAACTAATGAAAATTATGATCCACCACATATAAGCAAAGTAAGGTCAAAATTCTGCGACTTTATCTGTGTACCAGAAAGAAAACACAACAGCAGCCCCAAGACGTAGAGGCCGATCATGCAATAACCCAGCCCTCTGTGGTAGATCTCACTGACAATGAACCTAATCGGGCCGCTGATGATCTGTTGGTGGAAAACATAAATTCAGAACCATCAAACCACTTTGTAATTAATGATGGAGCTTCCATAAGTGGATATTTGGAACTGAATGACACATAACCATGGGATGGTCTGCCAAAAGTAGGTGAAAGTGAAGATTCTGATGCAGTTGTTATTATTAGTGGGGATAACAGGGTGGATATTAGTGTGGTTGAACTAAACCCTGAAACACTGTTTCTAGGAAAAAGAGTCTGATCCACCTCATCACACATTGTCTCTCTCACCGGGGCTGACAGGAGAGGCCAATATTCCTGACCAAGCACCCCCTGAACCACGATCTTGTCCCGTAATACTGACTGTTAGAAGAGGTCATTGTCTTACTGATTTGATCAGTGCCTTTAAGGACTCAAACATTATTTCATCTGAGGTCAATATCAAAATGTTGTTACCAAATGGAGAGCTTGAACAGGGGGAAGGAAGTGGTGTTTTGCGAGACTGCCTGACAGAATTTTGGATGGATTTCTATGACAGCTGCACATTGGGAGTTGAGGTGAAAGTCCCATTCATCCGGCATGACTTTCAGTGTGAAGAATGGCAGGCTATAGCTAGAGTGTTTGTTGTAGGGTGGAAACAAGCTGGTTACTTCCCAGTGAAGCTTGCAATACCCTTTCTGGAGGAGATATTGTGCGGCTCGACAACCAGTAGTTTAAAAGATTCCTTTCTTTTGGACGTCTCACAAGAAGAGCGATCTGTTCTCCTGAAGGCTTTGGATGACTTCAATTCAGTGGATACAGATGAATTGCTGGAAGTACTTGATGCACATGAGTGCAAGCAGGTTCCTACTAAGGACACACTGCTCCCTGTTTTGGCACAGATAGGACACAAAGTACTTATTCAGGCCCCAATGTCTGTAATCAAGTGCTGGCGTCCCGTTGTGGGTTCTGTAGCTGGTTTACTCCCACCAGAAGGACTGCATCATTTCATTGCAGAAAAAAACCCAACTGTAAAAACAGTGAAGGAGCTTCTAATCTTTCCAGAGGAGATGACAGCTGCCCAGTCAACAGTTTCTCGTTACCTGAAAAGGTACATTGGAGAAATTGATTTCAATATCTCCCAGACCACAGACTCATAATACAAGTCAGTGCTTTATAAAAAAAGAAAAAGAAAAAAGAAAGTTGTGTTTTCAAAATTGGAGTTCAAGTTATTTTTACTTCCAATAGTGTTAACATGCTACATGGGTAGTGTAGTATGTGTAGACGATTTTTTTTAAAATTTTCATTGTAAGTGGGCTAAAGCAGTTAATTAAAAGTAGTCTAACATAAACGCTGTAATTTGATTATTTTAATAAACAAGTAACTTGGATGGATTCGATGCTGGCGTGACCACAGTGCACACGTCTGCTGTTGCTCACAGTGGTCCAAGGGACGCTCAGGGAGTTTGTGTGTTCGCTCAGACACGTGAAACATTAGAGGGAACATTGTCTACCACACATCACACTCATAAAAAGCATGACTACAGTTTCATAGTTTTTATTATGTTTTTACTGATTAAACAGTAAAAGTTAATTTAAAAAAATCCCAAAACAGATTCCCACTGATGTCAACATCTCCCAATGTTAAATTTTGAAGGAATCAACACAGACAATTAAATGTGAAAATGTCACATTTGACTTCTTTTCTCATCAGCACATGAGCATTTATATCATAAATCACATTTATATTGGGTTATATTTGATCCTGTATTACTGAAAACTATGACTTAAGTGGAAGTTAATGAAAACTGATGATATTACTCTTAATTTATTGAGGCTCTTCCATAACTCAGATTATGTTATTAATCTGTTGCAGATCTTATTACTGCCTCATGAATCAGATTTTAACAGGATGTGTTCAGTTTAACTCTCTCACCACTTTAAAGGCTGAAGCTTTAAATCATAATATAATAATGTTTTATTTTTATAAAACACATTTTAAATAGAAACGCTTTTATAATTTCACCATAACAAAGTTCACTTCCTGCATGAAGGTGATCACAGCTCCATGAACTATTCCCACAAACATCACTGAGCCTCAGACTTTCTTTAACAGGCCTGTCAGACCACAGTGATCCAGCTGTTTGTGTTCATGTGCCGCATTTATACGTTTTATTTCAAATCTACTTCACATTTTATTATCTGATATCTGCGACACACGGAGACTTCCTGTTAAACAGAAAGTAACCTTTGTGCGTGGGCGTGTTTGGAGCTGCAGGTGTGTCCAGCTGTGGGTTCGTTGGGTCAGCAGAGGATTTAACGGGACTTTGTGTCGGTTTGTTTTTAAAGGAGGATGAAGACGCTGGTGGTGCTCCTGCTCCTCATGAACGGTAAGAAAGTCTCTGTTTAACCTGCAGCAGCTCCGCAGACAGTCCTCTGTGAGCGGAAGTGCTACACTCAGGTGCAGCTCGCGCCTCTGATGTCCAGGGGTCTGCTTTGGTCTTTTCTGAGTAGGTAGTGCGATTCCCCCTGCCGTGAGCCTCTTTGGGCTCTCGTACTCTGGGGGCATCTAGATGTCTGGAACCTGCATCTCCTCCATGCCTGCTTCATCTCCTGGGGGGGGGCTATGGCTCCACATACCCACTATTAGACAGTTACATTGTAAAAGCTTGTGAACACAAGCGCTCACACACACAGGTGCACACACACGTACTCACAGACACACTATCTTGGTTGGCTGCTGCCTCTAAACATATCATGTAGTCCTGTGTGCTGCTGTTAAGGGTTCAAATATTGAGGAGGGATACAGGAGGAATTCCAAAACAACAACACTGATCCGGCCGGGTGGAGTCAAACGATGATTTTAATGAACACACGCAGCGTGGGGAGATGTACACTGCAAAACATCAGCTGTAGATCTCCGCCCAAAAAGACACTTCAGATTGCTTTTGATTCATCAGGGTTAACGCCCCCTCATGCGTCATCAGATACAAAACATGCACACGTCAAGTCAAAACCACAATGACCTTTAACACAGTTTGAAAAGAACATCGCCTCGTCTCCATCCCAGGTGTCTTCCTGTCGCACGTCCTGCCCGCGCTCATCTTCTGGAACATCAGGCCCACCTTCTGCAACAAACTGTTCTTTTGCAAGCACAATTTTGCAGTTGCAAGCTTTTACAAAATATCATTTGAACCTTCACCTACCCCTGAGTCTAACTGCTGTGTAAGTCTGTGTGTGTGTGTGTGTGTGTGTGTGTGTGTGTGTGTGTGTGTGTGTCGACCTGACATTCACTCAGTTTCACCTCTCACCTCACCAGCTAAACCTTGTAACCTTTCCACCAGACAGAAGGCCAGCACGTACACATTGAAGATTATAACAAGCATTCAAAAGCATTTAAGATTATAGATTTAACTCAACAGTTTAAAGTGGTTATAACTGCACCTGTAATAAAGGCTAATTGGGTACCAATATGTTTAAACATCTGAATGCAATATCAATATTAATTATTAATGCAATGGTAATGATGGTTATTAACAATAGCAGCAAAATATTTCTCTAATCCCCACACTGCTCAGTGTGTCTTATAAGCAGGTTTGGAGCAGATCCTCAGTGTTTCTTTCTCTCCCTCTCCTTCTGTAAACTTCCTCACCAATTTCTTTCTTTTTCCTTTCTTCGGAAGGTCTTTTCTGTTCTGATAGTAATATCTCAAAATAAAAAATCCTAATAAATTTCTAATAAAATATGACTGCCATTATAGCAAAAGCAGTAATGATGCACTTTGGAAAATAATTCTTTTGGGCATTTTTTTGGCCTTCAGATAATAATTCTCATTCTCGTCTTGTCCTGTGCAGCTATACTGCCGGACAGGACAGGCAAAAAACAGAATATAATAATCATGGCTGTCAGTGTTAACGCATTTAAGCCCCATTAACACAATTTTCATGACTAACGCGATTAACAATTAAGCCATCTGAGTGCAGAATGACTTAAAATCCCTGAAATGTCTCTGTCAATGCATTTTGGGCAGTTTTTCTAAAGCTTGTGCAGAAGCCCCCCTGCTGGATGAGCCCCATCCAGGGGTCTGCTTTGGTCTTTTCCAAAAGAAAAGAGAGAGACTGCAGCAGTCCAGGAGTTTGGTTAATTTTTTTAAATTAAGTCCCACCAAAGATTTGTTTACATGAAAATGTTTGTGAGGCTTAATCTGAATTCGGTGCAGCCAAACTTGAACTTCTTGTTTTATAGTAAACAGCACGTGTGACTATAAACATGGTTTTCTGGAAACAGAAATGGGCAATTTTATCATTAGTAGAGTCAGAGATAACTAGGAAAACAATCACAACACATCATCTACTCAACACAAGCAACATCTCACAATGTCCACAAGGGGTCACTGCAGACCCAGAATTGGCTAAATAGCGCATGTCTTACAAGTTGCTAATAGTGAGGCATAGATATGGCAAGCTAGCAACAGCTAAAGGAAACCATAGAAAAGTCCTTTATTCCTCATCCCGCTGATTGTAGTCATTGCAGGAGATTACAGCCAGATTATAATCAGCATCATGTTAATGAATCTGCCAAAGTAAGAACACTTACAGATCCATCAACTCACTCAGTCACACAAAACTGCATCATAGCTGCGTCACAGCAGCTCCTTCAGTCATTCCCACTCTGTGTGCTGAGCACGTGACCACTGGTGCGCTTGTTTCCTTTGGGTGCGCTTGATTCTTGCTTCTAGACATCCTGAGGCCGAGTCAGAGCAGGAAGTTGGAACAATGTTTGTATTTTTGTGCAAAGCTAACTGAAGCTTGTGCTGTATTAACATAATGATAAAATCATATCAGTATATGTGAGTACAAACTTTAGTCTAACTTTTTATTCTAACTGTATTCAGCTTGAACCAGAAGAAAAAGAAGGACAATAAAACTATGTTTCTATTTCCTGTTGCTACATTGTAGAGGGCGACTTTGCCTCTAAACAGGAACATGTGTACAGCCCTGCATCAGCAGCTTCATTCTTATACAGACCTTTCTACTCTGTGTGTTAAACTGAGCTCAGTCAATGAATCCAGTTTTTACACCACAGTTAAGTTAATGTAGTTAAATCTGTGTATTTGTAACTCAAACATTCAGTGTTTTAAACAGAAACCTGACTTTGACATATTTAAGTTGGTATGAACACAGTCAGAGCTGCTGCTGCTTTTATTGTTCTGTTGCTTTTTCAAAGCTTTCTGTGCAAATCAATAGAAATATTTATTGTTGCATCTTAAAGCTGCCAGCACAGCAGGAGAAGAGTGTTTGCTCAGGAAATACACGGGTCCCTGAAGAGTTCAAACAGGAAATATTCCTGCATTAAATCTGCAGTTCAATCATCAGCAGATTACTGTCAGTGTCATCTGTCACCAGGCAGGTTTTAACAGGCGTGTAAGCCACATATTATTAGAACACCCTTTTATATTTGGACAGTGTTGGGAAGGTTACTTTTAAAATGTATTCCATTACAGATTACAGAATACATGCCCCAAAATGTATTCTGTAACGTATTCCGTTACATTACTCAATGACAGTAACGTATTCTGAATACTTTGGATTACTTAATATATTATCATGCTTTTTACAACAACGTGAATGTACTATTGCTGTGTGATTTATTACTATTACTGAAGGTCCGCGACTCCGAGCTGTAGTAAAGGGACCTCTGACTAATACGGCGGGGTCCCTGTCGGCTCGTAGCTGAAAAATAGCTTTACTTTGTTGTGTGGGTCAACTTTTCTTGCGAGAGACAGAGAGAGGCGTTGAAAGGCTGCTCCAACAGAACTTACTGTTTCGGAGGAAAACACGAACACGGTGTACAGTCGAGTCTTAATAGCTTACTTACAGCTGGGCTCGTCAGGCTCTCTTCTTGGCTGCAGTGGTTATTATTATATTTACATGCTTCCAGCTCCCGTTTTTCCTCGATGACAGCTTGTACCTTTCCACTCGCCTTTTTCTCCCTCCTCGAGCTCACAGACACATGACGTGTATGGCAGTCCATTCTCCCTGCAACACGGACTACACTGCCCATGATGCTACATTCTTTAGAGCTATGCTTGTAGCATTCTGCCTGTTAGCTTAGCACAACAACAACAACAACAACAACAATGAAAAGGCGCTCGCTCACCCAGGAAACACACAGTCGCAGAGAGAGAGAGAGAGCGTCGCCCTGTAACCATGGCAACCGTAGCGCTGCCGCCTGGAACAACAGAACGTAGCTGTCAAACAAAACCCAAACAGTCCTGACCCGCGACAAAATGAAACAGGAAAGTACCGCAGTGTAATCCATTTATTTCAACAAAGTAACTGTATTCTGAATACCACCTTTTTAAACGGTAACTGTAACGGAATACAGTTACTCATATTTTGTATTCTAAATACGTAACGGCGGTACATGTATTCCGTTACTCCCCAACACTGTATTTGTATGATAAACACATTTAGTTGTGTTTGGTCTTTAACTTGTGCTCAGTTTCCACAATGAATTCATGATGGAAATCTCTAATAAACTATCAAAACTGACACTATTTCCCCCACCACACTCTCTGTTGGTGGCTGGTGCCCCCATCCTCTGGTGAGTTGGTGGTTCTTGGTGCTCGGGTGTGTTCTGGCTAATGGCTGCTTGGTGGGGCCTGGCCCCCTGGCTCTGTCAGGCCCCTGCTTGGGTTTTTTTTTTTTTTTAGGCAGGTTTGGAGCAGATCCTCAGTGTTTTTCTCTCCCTCTCCTTCTGTAAACTTCCTCACCAATTTCTTTCTTTTTCTTTTCTTCAGACGCTCTTTTCTGTTCTGATTGTAATAACTCAAAATAAAAACTCCTAATAAACTTCTAATAAAATATGACCATTATAGCAAAAGCAGTAATGATGCACTTGGGAAAATCACAACACATGTAAGAAGTAGAAAGTTCAGATATGTGTTTAAAATTGTAGGGAGTAAAAAGTAGTTAGAAAAAAAACTACTCAGGTAAAGTACAGATACCTGAAAATTGTACTTAAGTACTTACTGCTACTTTTCTTTTCTTTTTTTTTTTTTTTTGGCCTGTCCCGTTTGGCTCTTTTGCCATCAGAATTATTGTCTAAAGGCAAAGAAAGATGCCCAACGGATTTACTTTACCAAACTGACCATCCCAGCCTTGCCATAATGGTCCATTTGATTCACCTTTTATTGTTTATTTTATTTTCACTTACTGAATACGGGACAGACTTGACTGGGGGAAAGAAGGGGAGAAAGAAAGAGGGAAAGAGAAACAGCTGAGAAGAGGGACGGGGGAGAAGGGCAAAAGACAAAAACCAACAGAATGAGCAGAAAAAAAAAAAGGTCACCTGCTGAGAAAGAAAAAGGAAAACAAGCAGAAGAGAACAAGAGTAATAGAATAAACAACATCACAATGATATATGGGAATATGACAGTAAATACTAAATATTAATTTACTTACTTACTTACTTACTGCTACTTTTCTATGCTTTTGCACCTTTCGTCCACACGTAAACGCCGTTTTCGATCACTGAAAACTGAGATTTTTAAAACTCAGTTTTTGCTTTTACGTGTTGACGAGGAAAACAGAGATTTAGTCACGCAACGTCAAAGGTGTGCGCCTTTTTTGACGTGCCGCTGTGCGCCACGTTACTGTTTACATGAGATGAATTTCTACAATGGTGGATAAACACAAAATACTGTTGCTGTTAATCTATCTGCAGTTTTACACACGTACATGTACACACACAGTTACTGTCCCTCCATTTACAAAGACGTCAGAGTGAACAGAGTCAACACAGACGCTCTCACAACCTAAATCCAGACGCCACGTCGTTGTCGGTTTTTAATGAATTTAATTTGTATTTAATTTAAATTTATGCATGTTGTATGCATTTGTTCATTCCTAAGTTGTGAGTCTACAGCAGCCAGAGTACTGTTTTTGGTCATTAACATTTGATGAAGGCACTTAAAAACACAAACACTTTTCAGAAGTACTTCAGGTTTGCATCAAACCTGCTCACTCTTTCCCTCCCAGGCTTCTAGACTCCTGATTGGCCAACATTTCTACACGGCGTGGATTTGACATGTTCTTGACCGTGTTTGACTGCGTTTTTGGCGAGATTTTCTTTAAAAACACAAACAGAAAATCTCAGTTTTCCAAAGTACGTGTGGACGTAGCCTTAGTGTGAGCAGCCAAACATGATGGCAGACTGCCACAGATCACTGCTGAGGAAAGAGGAGGCGTTCAGCTTCCTCATAGTTTCACACCTGCATGTTACAATCAGCTGCTGTGTGTGTTGTTGTGTAGCTGAAGCTCGGACTCACATTTCATATGTGACCAAAGGAAACTTGGTGCTGTGTGTGTGTGTGTGTGTCTGTGTGTGTGTGTGTGTGTGTGTGTGTGTGTGTGTGTGTGTGTGTGTGTGTACATTTTTAGACATCTTTATGAGGACAGAAATTGTCGTGCCACCATTCTTGTGGGGACCAAATGCCCGTCCCCACAAGCTTGAAGGCATGTTTGAGACTCAAAATGTGGTTTTAGTCTCAGGGTTCGAATTAGGTCAAGGTTAGGTTTAGTCATTCACTTTTGTTGGTTACAGTCAGCGGCCTTTGAAAGCATTACGTCAATTAGATGTACTCACCAAGGTGTGAGAATATATGTGTGTGTTGTTGTGCAGGCTTGTGCCTTTTTTATGTTCATCTGACTGAACAGTAATTTCATGAATGGATCACAGACTTCAGGAAACTGTTTGACTCAGTTTGAGTCTGTTTCCTATGTTCAGCCACAGGTCTTTAATGTGTGGTCCAGATTTCAGGTGTGCTGTGACATCTCCACCACAGAACACCTGTCAGATCTGTAGCTGAGTTATAAGTGGGCAGATTAGGTCTCTGGGCTGTAGCTGAGATCATCGTATGCTGTGTAGAGACTGTTGTGGTGCTGTGGGCGGGATAATATAAATTAGTGTATAATATATAATGACATATATTTGTCCAGCTGTTGTAGTGGCAGGGAGACTTTCAAGTGTCTGTGTTGGTTAATGCTGCTTTAATTACTATATTTGGTGGACAATGGAGACTGAAACAATGTTGTGCAAGTTTCTCTTCATTTGCTTTATTACAAATTATTCTTAAACTTTTTTTGGAAAATTCAGTTCAACATGGCTGAGCTTTTGGCTCAGATTTAATAACTAAAGGTTCCACCTTAAAGCTGGTGTATTATACTGAAATCTGTGATCATGCATTCTGAATTGTTAGACACTACAACAGGTCATCCAGGTAAATGAGTTTCTTTAAAAGGTAACATTGCAATTGCAAAGCATCGTCTGCACAGCATCATGATTGAGGGCTGAGCCCCCCCTAAAAACCTGGAATCACTGGTGTTACACACGAGTACTGAAAACTCAAACGCCTAAATGCTCTCCAAGCGACCTGACCGTTGTCTCCCCAGCAGAGTCGCACAGAGAGAGAAACAGTGTTGGTGAAGCAGAGGTAAGCAGAGTTGCTTCGACACCTTGCAGATGATCAAACTACGTCAGCACCACCTGATCCCTCTCTGTGTGAGTCGCACAGAGAGATGTTGAAAATAGCAGATCAGCACTAAGCGATGTAGAAACCTCTTCCTAACATGTAAGCACACATCTCTGCTGTGTAGTGGCTATCACCACCCACCCAGCATATATATGTCACTGTGGTGCTGGATGGAGCAAGATTTACTGACTGTTTCTCTGCAATGCCGATGTGGTGATGATGGGAGGTGCTGTCTGACATTGTGCTGAATGTTTAGATCCACCAGCCACACTGATAGTTAAACGATATAAAGACATTTTTATATTTAAAATAATCGCTCTACACAAACACTAGGCTGTACCTGGAGAGGACGATATGCAGCTGTCAAAGGTCACATTAAGCTGTTGAACCAAAACAAAACCTAATGTTAGCCGTGGCAACAGTTTTTACTATGCAGACATCAGTTAATTCACACATTTACACAGAGTCTCAGAGTCAGTCTGACTGAGCTCCTTCATAAGGTGGATTAACTTTAAGGTCTTTGTTCTATTTTCTGCTGCAGTGATGGACTCTGGATGCTTGGATCTGATCTGTTTGAACCACTGATATTTTTTAAAAGGGGGAAATGTAGTGAAAGCTTCACCTGTGGAATAAGAAAAACCTATTTACAATAACAAAACATTTCTATTTGTACAATAAAACAAGACTGTGCTTTGCAGTCTAACAGTTCAGCTCTAATAACATCTGAAGACAGAAGATCTCATTATTGACCTGAGGACAGATGTTTTATGTCCTCTTATATTTGTGTGGACTCCAAACTCTGAAAGCTCTCTGAGTGAACTGAGGCAGCGTTCATGTTTCTGTCTCTGTGTCCTCAGTTTCCCAGCATGCCTCTGCTCTGGAGGTGTATGAGGGGGTGGAGTCTGTGTTGCTGCTCTGTCAGGACACCTCTGTAACTACACGTCCAACTCTAATGTGGACACGCCACGACCTCGATCCTCCAATCGTCCACCAGCGTAGCCTCAGAGGAGATGAACTGAGAGCCCAAAACCAGCGTTACAGGAGAAGAACGTCCATGAAGACGGACTCTCTGAGGACCGGAGACTTCAGCCTCACTCTGAGGAACCCCATCATCTCTGACAGCGGCACCTACACCTGCACCATCACTGCATTTGGAAATGAACGGACACTGACAGCAGTAGAGCTGCAGGTCAAAGGTCAGCAACACACTATAAAACCTGCTGTACATACAGGTCAGAGGTCAGAGGAGACGTGTTGCTGCCCTCGATTTCAAACTGAGTAAATATTTTTCATATTTCCTATAACATAAAATATAAACATTTAATATTCTTTTTTTCAAATATTTTTTCTACTATGAGTAACTTTTGGCTTTATCAATCTTTACGTTCTGTTTTTATTTAAATTTTACACACATACTGAGCATCCCTGGAACTGTTCTATTGTAATTTATTCTATTCTATTCCAGAGGTGCTTGAAGTCCTCGTGGTTCAATTTTAACCTTGATTCGGTGCTGGTCTAGTGTAGCAGAAACAAATGGTGTTTAAAGTGTAATCCAGCATAATTTATAAAGGCAGAACAAAGTGAACAATCAGATATTCAGTAACTCTTCAATAATTATATTTTCCTGCAGTTATGTTTAAGACAGTTTACTCGGTATTGTTCCCTCGTGATTCTTATGCTGACAAAATCTATTACAAATGGTCTCTATTTAGTCATGTGACCTGCACACAGCTGATTCATGTGTCTCTGCGTCCTCACAGTGTCCCACCAAGTCTTCACCCTGGAGGTGTACGAGGGGGCGGAGTCAGCCCTGCTGCCCTGTCACATCCCGTTTGTATCTGGACCCTCCACAGTGGTGTGGAGCCGCTACGACCTCAATCCTCCAACCGTCCACCAGCGTCAGCAGGAAGACGACGAGCTGACAGATCAAAACCAGCGTTACAGAGACCGAACATCCATGAAGACTGACGCTCTGCAGACTGGAGACTTCAGCCTCACTCTGAGGAAACCCCACATCTTTGACAGCGGCAACTACACCTGCACCATCAGAGTGACGGGAGAAGAACCCAGACTGACAGATGTTCAGCTGCAGGTCAAAGGTCAGCAGCACACTCCGATACTTAATAATAATAATAATAATAATAATAATAATACATTTTATTTTAAAGCACCTTTCATGACACCCAAGGACACTTAACAATAAATAAAACACATAATAGAACAATGACAATGAAGAAAAATAAGAAAACAAAAGCACAAGGTAAAATAAACAAACAATAGGTTCACAGTGAATATGCAGATTTGAACAGATGGGTTTTGAGTTGAGATTTAAACTGGGAAAGAGAACCGATGTTTCTTATATCTGGGGGTAGAGAGTTCCACAGCCTGGGAGCAGAGCAGCTGAAAGCTCTGCTTCCCATGGTGGTGAGGCCGAAAGGAGGGACAGCAAGCTGGATAGAAGAAGATCAAAGTGATAGCGCTTAACAGGTCAGAAAGCTGAGGAGGAGCAAGGTTATGAAGGGCCTTGAAGGTGAGCAGAAGAAGTTTGTACACTATCCGGAGTTTCACAGGGAGCCAGTGAAGTTCCTGGAGAATGGTGGTGATGTGCTGGTAGGAGGGGTTCTGGTGATAATGCAGGCAGCAGAGTTCTGAACCAGTATGAAGCTTATGGAGGGATTTTTGGGGGAGACCATGCAAGAGAGAACTGCAGTAGTCAATACAGGAGGTAACAAGACTATGAACAGGAATGGATGCAGACAGGGTGGAAAGAGAAGGACGTAATCTGTTAATGTTGCGTAGATGGAAAAAATAGGCAGAACAGGTCAGATTATTGATGTGACATATATAGGATAGTGAATTTAGCGCCAATAAGGAGGATTTCATTTTCATCCTCATTAAGCTTAAGGAAATTAGAGCTGAACCAGGTTTTAAGTCAGATAGGCATTCTGGGAGGGAGGAATCAGGCCTGCAGGAGAGATCTAACTGGGTGTCATCAGCAAAACTGTGAAATTGAAGATCAAATTTACAGAAAATGGTACCAAGAGGGAGGATGTAACTTATGAACAGAAGTTGGCCTAAGAATGAATCCTGGGGTACACCAGAATTGACCGGGAATAGATGAGACCGGAATGATTTAAGGTGAATAAACTGGGAGCGGTCAAGGAGATATGATTGAAACCAGGCGAGGGGTGTGTCAGTGACGCAGAGAGGGGAAAGTCTGCTTAGAAGGATGGGGTGAGAGATGGTGTTGAGGTCAGATCCAAAAGGACGAGGATGTTGAGAAGACCAGAGTCAGCTCCGATTAGAAGATCGTCAGTGACTTTAAGTAAAGCAGTTTCTGTACTGAGACAAAAACCAGACTGAAGTCTCTCATAGATGTTATTATTAACCAGGTGTGAATGAATGAAGTGGAGCTGCGACTACTTTGTTGAGTATTTTAGCGATGAAGGGTAGATTAGAAATTGGACGGAGGTTGTTAAAGTTGTTAGGGTCTAAGGAAGGTTTTTTCAGTGAAGGAGTGACTGAAGCAATCTTGAATAAGATGAAACTTTATTAATCCCTCGGGTGGGTTCCTCTGGGAAATTCAGTTTCCAGTAGCAAAGCACCGAAATAAGTTATATACACATATACACATATATAGATACAGAATATACAATATGGATAACTAGGATTGCTCATTTGAGTGAGTATGTTGCACAGTGGTTATTGCACAGTCAAATATAAGAAAAAAGACAAAACAAAAACAAATATTGCAAATATTGCAAATATTGCACCGTGTAGAAAAGCCCCTACAGCTTAGTTGTTCCCCCCTCCTTTGTCCTCCTGTCTCCCCTCCCTCTCCCCTCCAGAGAGGAGTTAAACAGTCTGATGGCGTGTGGGACAAAGGAGTTTTTAAGTCTGTTGGTTTTTGTCTTTGGGAGAAGCAACCTGTCACTGAACAGACTCTTCTGGTTGTTAATGGCCGTCTGCAGAGGATGCCTGGCATTGTCCATAATGTCCATCATTTTCTTTAATGTCCTTTTCTCTGCCACTGTCACCAGAGTGTCCAGCTTCATGCCGACCACAGAGCTAGCCCTCCTGATCAGTTTCTCCAGCCTGGATGAGTCCTTCTTTGCTGTGCTGCTCCCCCAGCACACCACAGCATAGAAAAGTACTCCAGCAACCACCGACTGGTAAAACATCCTCAGGAGCTTCCTGCAGATGTTAAAAGACCTCAGCCTCCTGAGGAAGTACAGTCGGCTTTGGGCTTTTTTATACAGGTGCTCTGTGTTGCATGACCAGTCCAGTTTGTTGTCCACCCACAGCCCGAGGTACTTGTATGTGTTGACCTCCTCTACCTCCTCCCCCTCTATCTGAACTGGCAGTGGACCTTCTCTGGACCTCCCGAAGTCCACAACCAGTTCCTTAGTCTTTGAGGTGCTGAGTTGCAGGTGGTTTGTGTGACTCCATGTGACAAAGTTCCTCACCAGACTTCTGTACTCCTCTTCCTGATCATCCCTGATACATACAAAGTGACCCTGAGAATCAAAGTGAGGAATGATGCAGCAGCCTGGTCCATTTTGTCCTCAGTAGTTTGTAAGGTGTCCTCTTGCTTATATGAATGTCTGACAATGTTGGGACTCCTAATGAGACGACAGGAACTGCTTGGTACAGTTTCCTATTAGCATAATAAACATGGGTAAATCTAACAGTCCTCTTTTACGCCCACAGTGGGACAAACTGAGTGAGAACACACTGCAGGACTGAATGTGTGTCAAATATCCACGCTAACGTCAGGGCAGCACACTGATCAGTGTATTTGTGCTGGAGAGCTGGTTAGCTAGGACCGTTATCAGACAGAGGACAGAGTGCTCAGTCTACTGCTTTCTAATTGGTTGAGCTCTACTTCCAGCTTCTCCACCCTTCACTCCACACTGCAAGTTACCTTATAGTGTGGTATAAGTCAGTGCATGAATTCGTAAATTAGTGACTCTAAAGAGTCCAGTGAAGCCGTTATATTCACAGATCTGAGAGGTTTTAATCAGAGTTGTTGTTGTAAGTAAACAAAATTAAATAAATATGAACAAATTTTGAATTACAAGTTTGCAGCTCTCAGTATATTTGTGTAAATATCAATCTGCACATTTCTGAATGTTCTCAGTAACTCTGGAAATTGAAACAGTGTGCGAAGCATTTTTACAAGTGAGCATTTCTCACATTTTGCAGCATGTTTACCATCATACTCTCAGTTTTTGTTTTGTTTTTATCTTTTATCTTAGAGTTCACATTAAGACATACGACAGTATGCAGGTACAGAGTTTTGGAGGTGGGCTACAGGCTTTCAAGTTAGACATTAAAAAAGTGCTTGTGTTTTATGCTTCTTCCACTGGATTATATGTAAATGACTGGATTGAGTCCTTTTGAGTGGACTGAGCCCACAAATAGCTGGAGCTCGGTCACTTCTGTGGTCACTTTCTGTCTTTTTTAGTCCTGATGAGACATGACCTTTGTGACCTTTGTCATCACTCAGTTAGTTTCCTGTTCTTTTCTCAGTCTGATGTTGTGTTCACTGCTCTTTCAGTTTGGTTGTGGATTTTAAATAATTGATCCTGTTGACTTCATTCTTTGTTACAGAGCCGTACATGTTCCCAGCTGAGGCCTCGGTCCTCCTGGCCTTCCTGCTTGTTGCACTTGCTGTCATTGTGGGTCTTTCAGTATATGTGAGGAGATTACTCAATAAAGGTATGGTGTGCGTGTGTGTGTGTGTGTGTGTGTTTTAACTCCTGTTCACACAGTTACTTCCCCATGTTTCACCAAAGCTCTTGCTCATGGGGGTCATATGATTGTTGGGATCTTTGTTTTCTTTGTATTATTGTGGGTCTACGTTACAATACAAAGCTCTTTAACACAACTGCAGTTGTGATTTGTATAAATAAAGTTCAATCGAATTGAACTGAACATTTTAATCAAATTAAAATGTTGAGAAATCAAACCAGCTGACCAGTTTCAGTTTCAGTTTTATTTGTCATATGCAAGTTAGCACAGGGTCAACATTGCAATGAAATGTGTTTGACGAGCAGCAGTCACTCAGCAGCATGATACAGTAGGAGAAGATATAATAAAATAAAATAAAAATAATAAAAAAAAAATAGAAAAATAGTAAAGAGCAAAATATTAGAGAGACGTGGTCAAAGAGAAAAGATGACTAAATATATATATGTATCTATAAATATAAATATATATGTATCTATAAATATAAATATATGTACACTAGTGATTAAATAAAATCTTGAAAAGAAATATGACGGGGGGCAGATGAGATATTGCACAGGAATGAGCAGCAGAAAATCACAGTATTGCACTTTTAAATATAAATATCAATAACAATAAAGTGGAGTGATCGGTGCAGATTAAACAGAGTACTTGTGAAGCTGCAGGGTAGCTTCTGAGTGCTGTGTTGTGTGTGTTTAAGTGTTGTGGTTGAGGTGTCGTATGGCTTGGTGGTAAAAACTGTTCTTGAGTCTTGTAGTCTGAGCAGACAGGCTCCTGTAACGTCTGCCAGATGGTAACAAGGAGAACAGCTGATGTGCTGGGTGGCTGTGGGCCTTGATGATGCTGTGTGCTCAGACCAGGCCAGGTGGACAATAGAAAAAATCGTTTTATTTGTTGTTGAGTTTTCAAGTTAATGTCTAACATCTCAGAGTCAGCCCTTCAAATGAATTATCACTGTGTCTTGGTCTTTGGTTTATTGATGAGCTGGAGGTAATTACAGCTGCCACTCCTCCTCCATCTATTCACTTTAACTGAATGGAAGAGAGGGGGATGTGTGACTGAGCTTAAGTTGAGTGATGAGTCTTACTGGAACCAGTCAAACATGTTTTCACTTTAAAAAAAATGCTCATGCTGTGCTTTGTTGTCCCCTCAGTCCCCCAGGTGATGGCAGATTCAGGGGTGGAGACGGTCTACCTACTTTGCAATACTACAGCTCACCTACCTCATGATGCTAAAGTGGAGTGGAAGAAGAGTGACATGAAGGTGCACGTGTATGAGAACGGCTCTGACCAGCCTGAAGAACAGCACCAGGATTACAGAGACCGAACGAAGATGAATGAAGACCTGCTGAGAACTGGAGACCTCAGTCTGACCCTGAAATACCCCACAGAGGGTGGAATCTACACCTGCACCGTCTACAGCAGGAAGGGAAACATCCTGCTGAAGAGAAAGGTGGAGCTGAAAGTCAGAGGTCAGTGCTGTAGATACAGGTCAAAGGTCAGAGCGATTGTTTAAATCTCCTTGCATTTATGTTGAGTGATGCCACTGTGACACCCGGGCCTTGTTCTCTGTATATGAAAGAACTTTTAGCCAGATCAAATAGATGTGAGTGATAGGAATCACTTATGCTTAGACAAAAGTGTTTGCATGAATGTGTGTGTGAATGGATGAATGAGGCATGAAGTAAGAAATTGCTTTGATAGCTGAAAACTTAGTAGAGAAGCATCAAATATTTTCCATTACAAGCTACACGTGCAGCTGAGAGGAAATAATTCACATCTATAATCTGCTTTCACCTCTTAAGACAGAAATTTTATTGGTCTCTGCCTTGAATAATTTTGGATAATATGATATGACAGAAACACCAGGAAAAGAGGATTTTACATAAAATGGGTTCACCTTCAGTTCTTCAGGTTCCCCCCCAGCATTGTCCCAGTGCCACTGGCAGTGCATGCCCAAACCATCACGCAGTGTTACAGGTGATGCAGTATACTTTGTATCATGAGCTGTTCCACACCTTCTCCATACTTTTTTTCTTCCATAGGCCAATCAAGCCTTTGTATTCTTGAGGGTGATGAGTGGCTTTCACTTTGCAGTGAACCCTCTGTATTTACTTTCATGCTGTCTTCTGTTTATGGTGGACGTGGACACCGAGTCAGGTTTTTGCAGGAAACAATAAAACCCTGAACTTCCTGTGGGCCATATCGTGGAGTCTTAATCTGGTTGAACTTCAGGTATTTTATAGGAAAGATGCAAATTGTCTGTGAATCATTTTCAGTATCGTAGCAGCCGAAGTCATTACTGAGTAAGTTCTGCTTCAGTCATTTTCTGCACACTGGACGTTTCACTGTTTCACTGTTCAGCTGTCTTTACATGTTACCTATAAAATGAACACAGTGATAAACACACTGATACTTTGATCCGTACGATCAAACTGTGGAGAGCACAGGCATCATGTGAGCTTATAAACATGGAGACGAGCTGTTCATTCAACTTGAAACAGAAGAACATGAAACAATCCATCAGCATCCACTACAACACTCACACTCAGAACAAGTTTCTTTTCTGTTCACTTTGTAAAATGTCTTTTACTTTGTGAGCAAGAGTCCAAAAACTTGCTCAGACTGTCAGCAGATTTTCACAGAGTCGTCCCAACTAGTAGAAAAGCACCAAAGCTTTCAGCTTCTCCAGTGATCTCCACCTGTGCAGACACACATGGAGGTTTCCAGCACTCATTAATACATGTGGCCTCTTACTGTTAGGACCAATAATTCATTTAGGTTTGATGAACGTCGGCCTGAATCCACCTCCCACCACCAGGAGCTGAATAAGCAGTTATAGATGTAAATAAATCTGCTTCTTTATCATCTGAGACCCAAAAAGTGGAACGTACAGAGCTAAAATCATGTGTTTGATTTTTGGCTTTTACAAACAAGCCATTACTACCACACTTCCTGGCCACTTCATTAGGTCCACCTTGTTAGTAATGGGCTGGAGCCCTTTTCCCTTCAGAGCTGCTTCATTCTTTGTAGTACAGTTTTAACAAGGACACATTTTCACCATGGTAACATGATAGTGTTACACAGTTACTGCACACGTGTCATCTCCACATCATGATGCAAATATCCACTTCCACCACAGCCACAGCTGCTCTATTGGATCCAGACTTGGTGGATTTGAATCCAGTGAAGTGATTTTCATGTTTGAAGAACTGCTTTGAGATGATGTCAGATTTGCTTCTCCTGCTAGAAACATCCACACCAACCAGGTGTTTTCACACAGAGCTGCTGCTCACTGGACAGCTTCTCTTCTTTGGACCATTGTCAGTGAACCCTGGAGGAGGCTGTGGTCAAATCCCAGCACATCAGAACAAGCGTGCCCTGTTCAGTCATTTCAATGAGCTTTCTTACAAGGATCCATGTGCAAGTGACATGAAGCTGCAACAGTTTTACAAGCTGTGTTACAAAATGAATGTCACAGAGCAAACTTGGATATAACACTATAAGTCTTTGCTCTTTGTTTCCTTAGTGCAGCTGTAATGATCTCTGGTTACTGTGGGCCCATTAAAAAGTGTGGACGTGTCATTTCCACAGAACATTTCACAGACAGTAAGATAGAAGCATAACTTCATAAATATAGTGTTTTAAATGCACATGCTGGAGCTCACAGTGATGCTGCTGTGTGACAGGGTTGTGTTGTTCACACTGTCATACTTGGTTGTCTTGGCGACAGGCTTTCTGGTATCTCTTCATAATAACTTGTACCTGTGGGTCACATGATCAGGGCTGGTCACTCAAAGAAGAAAGAAACATTCAATTCAATCTGTTGACTCAGTTTGATTCTTTTAGTGCTTTAGTTTATTTCACTAACCTGATGCTGCGACTACAGACACAATCATTTTGTCCTCTTTAATGGTTTCGTAGATTCCCAGTAGCTCGACACAAAGGCTGCTTTTAGTGCTCCACATAATATGAACCAGTAAGCAGCTGTGTGGATAGTAGGGATGGGTATCGAAAACCGGTTCTTGTTGAGAACCGGTTCCCACTGTTTCAATTCCTTGGAATCGTTTGCCATTTTTGCAAACGATTCCCTTATCGATTCCAGTCGCCCCGAATGACGTCACCACGTTGCGGAGCGTCATTTACCTGGCAGGAAACATGGCGCCTAAGCGGCTCAAACGCTCAAAAGTTTGATTATACTTTATGAGAACCGATGACAACAGGGCAACTTGCAAAGTAGATATTTCATTTAAGGGAGGAAACACTACGAATATGCAAAAGCATTTGCTCACAAAACACGCGATGACACGCGTTTTTAATTCCGCTCCGGACTCGTGACTCTCAACCCAGCAGCAGCGCTAACGTTTGCACGTCCTCTCCCGTTAATGCGGCAGGTAAATAATCAACTAACAGTGCATATTATGTTAGCGCAATCTGCCTTATTACAAGACCTGCCATTACTGTACATGTAGGTGACCATGATGAGAGTGACAGACTGAGTCTGGCTGGCGCTCGCTGGCAGTTCTCGCTGCAGTCTACCGGTAGCGTCTCCTTTCAGGCCAGGATAGACTAATGTCACCGAGCAGTGTCTAAGTTTGTGGTCAAAGGCTTGCACCCATTTGCCACAGCAGATGCCCCCAATTTTTGGTAAGTGAATGTGTTTAATTGTAGGCAGGGACATTACTGGATATTCTTGTGTAATTGCCACAGAACAATTTATGTTATACTTTGTTATTGCTACAGAAGAATGTTGCAGCTTTAAGGCAGGGATGACTCCTGGAGTTGCTTTCTCACTGCATATGCTTTATTTCACAATCAGATCGATTCGATAACAAAAACATACAGCAGCTCCTCTCCTACTCCTAGCCCTTCGCTGCGGTGGAAAAAAGAACGACTTCAATCCCCTTCAAGGAACATATGTACAAAATAGTTTTCCTGATACACCAATGGGGCGTTCAATGCCATCTTGTAAATATGAGTACTCTGGCAGAGTAACAGTTCAAATGAAAAATACACCAGAACAAACAAGCAAACAAAAAAAGAAGTGTGGGGTACCTTTGAACCAATGAACAAAGTATAACAATTTATACTTTTTAACATAACCCGACCCCGTCAATATGTGATATGTCTCACAAGAATATTTATTTTATTATTTTACATTTACAATTTTTTTTTCCTGGGGACCCTGTGACACCCCATTGAAGAGCCGTAGGCTGGATCTCTCAAGATCTCACTGTTGGGTTTGTAAGGCCATGTTACTCCTAAATTTCTATCTTGTTCAAAGAGAAGATATAAAACAAAGCTCTGAGCTAATCGACCTTAGTGTTCTCCTTTTTTAAAAAAAAAAAAAAGAATCGATAAGAGAATCGATAAAGAATCGAATCGTTAAACAGAATCGAAAATGGAATCGGAATCGTTAAAATCTTATCAATACCCATCCCTAGTGGATAGTATATGGTTCAGACTGGGACTGTGGTCAGATAGGACGAAGAGCGCTTTCATTAAAATGACATCATCTGAGTGGAAAATACTCACGTGACTCAGATGTGTAACAGGAAGTGTGGACTGTGATGTCATCAGACAGAAACAGTCATTCAGTAATAAAGTGATTTAATATTCAACAACAGGAAAATAACATCAGACATGTTTGGTTTCATTCAATGTTGCAGCTTCAGACTTTCAGTTTGCTTTTATTAAGTTTAAATGTGCAGTTTAAAAAGTGAACTTTAGCCTTAATGAGCTATTGTAACATTTAGAATAAACACATGTTTGTATATAAACTAGAGATGGACCGATCCGATATTACGTATCGGTATCGGTCCGATACTGACCTAAATTACTGGATCGGATATCGGAGAAAAATAAAAAATGTAATCCGATCCATTAAATATCAGGAAAGCACCTCGCAAAACTTGCAACACACCGAACGTTAGCACGTCGGAGCAGTATGCATCACGTGATAGAGCGGCTGTGGCTTGCGGGACCTGTCGGTGGTCTGGATAGCATGTGGAGCTTCGCTAGGAACCTGGCATTTCATCTCCGACAAAGTTATCCCCGAGAGAAGTAAAGCAAGTGTGTAAGTCCATCTCTGAATGTTTGTAAAGCATTCCTGCGTTAAGCTTAACGAGCGACTGCCTCTCGCTCTCCGGCTGCTACTTCAATCGTGAAACTGATCAGCTGATCGGCTTTTCTGTCGCGAGTCCGTCTCTCTTGTTTGTTTTTGGTCCACTTTGCACCAGAAAGAGGAAACCAGCGGCTGAACAACAGCAGCACGTTTAAGCTTGATCAGCTGTTGTTAGAATGTATTTAATATTTCTTTCTACACCAGGATCTTTTTCTACGTAGCTGACGGCTGGTAACTGTGCAGGGGCGGATCTAGCAAAGTTTAGCTAGGGGGGCCGATAGGGCATGAACAGGGAAAAAGGGGCACAAAGACATACTTTTCTTTCTTATTCTCATTTAAAATGTCTAGCTTTTAATAAATAATTATCTGACACCCAAAGTTTTAATTTGAAAGCTCTGCTTGAAAGCAGCAGTTTTTCTAATGCACCACCTTCATGTTTCCTTCATATTTGAATCCCCCTGTAGATGCTGACAGGTAACCATGTCACACAGAGCTCAAGCCTTTGAATCCAGCTGTGACTGTTGATTTTCTATTGAATGGACTTTTTCAAATCCAGCTGTAGGCCTGTGTTTGTGAGCTCATTAACAGCTGTTTGTTTAGAGAGACGTGGTCCTCACAGGACAGCCACTACAAACATATGATTTTATAGAATATGATGCATTACTGCAGATTCAACACAATAGAAAGGATTTGAAATGAGCTCAGCCTTAAACATGTGCAGCAGTAATATTGATCCACAGACACTGATGGGAACATTTTTCTGCACAATAAGTACTTTGACTTTTCATACTTTATGTACAATTTGCCAGTACTGCAGTTTAGTGTGTAGTGAGGTGTTTTCATGGTGTTTTCTTGGTGCTTTTACTAAAGGAAGGCTTCTATCAAATTCTTCCACATGTTGTCAAACTGAGCTGTGTGATGAAGTGAGTGTGACAGAAACACTCAGACTGTGTTTCTCTGCTTCATCAAGTCAAATCTGGTCCTCAGAGACTGAATAAAGTCCTGTCCCACTAACAGCAGCTCCAACAGTCTGTTCACTGCTTTCTTCCTGTCAGTCTTCATCTTTCTGCTGCGTCTCCTCTTCACACTGACCACTTTCTATCTAACAGTGAGCTCCCAGTGAAGCAGCAGCATTCAGCCTGTTAGAGTCAACACAAATGTCTCCATCCAAGCTCATGTTTTGCTTTGTTGTCCTCTCAGTCCCCCAGGTGGAGGTGGATTCAGGGGTGGAGTCTGTGCAGCTGCCCTTGAACACCACACTTCACCTGCCTGAAGACGCTAAAGTGGAGTGGAAGGTCTATGACACAAAGGTCCACGTGTATGAGAACGGCTCTGACCAGCCTCACAAACAGCACCAGGATTACAGAGACCGAACGAAGATGAATGAAGACCTGCTGAAAACTGGAGACCTCAGTCTGACCCTGAAACACCCCACAGACTGGGACAACTACACCTACACCTGCACCGTCTACAGCAGGGAGGGAAACATCCTGCTGAAGAAACAAGTGCAGCTGAAAGTCAGAGGTCAGTGCTGTAGATACAGGGCAAAGGTCAGAGGTCATGTAGGAGTTTATTCTCTAAAAGCTTTTAGTTTGAATCTATTTTCAGTTCATTCAAATAAAATAAATTCTTTGATGTTTTGATCTAAAAGCCAAAAATGTCAGGCGGAGCAACTGTGTGTTTAAATGAACTAAGAAGACCATTAAAATGATCCTACCTTCAAAATAAAAGCCTCTGGCATGATGTGAGTTTGGATCAAATCAATAGTTTTGTTAGTTTAGTCCAAATCAGTGTAAATGTATAAATATCAATAGTTTTAAAGCTGCTGAGATCATTCAAACACTTTGATCCAGTCATTTGGATGTTGTCACATGTCAGGGTGGAGCAGCCATAAATACGAGGCTTTTATTGTGAAAATGCTGAGTGTGATGATCCAGAGGAGCCCATGGGGTGTTTGTGGCTGGATGCAAAGGTTTGTAGCTCTCCTTGTAAAGAGAAACAGCTTGAAGCTACAGAGGAGCGTCTGCAGAAGAAGACAGGGGAAAGAGGAAGAAGCTGAGGCCGCTGGAGAAAAGACAGGAAAAGGAAATCAGCTTCATTTGTTGGAGGCCGTTTGTTCATCACACTGAAATATTCCCACTTTAGAGACAGGAAACAAAGTGAAGTGTGGATTGATGTTTGTCTCCATGATTTGGGCCCTGGAGTCATTTCTTCATCTCCCACTTTAAGACATATTAATGTCAGCCTCACACGTCCCACAGTGGACACATTTCTATTTCTAGATGATATTTGGAGGATGGTCATGTGTTTCTCTGCTGTCACAGCTCTTTGTGATATTTGAGCGCAGCTGTAATGTTTGTGTGGTTAAAGCCACCAGACTCCACTGACAAAAACTCTCATTTTAGCCGGAGAACACGGGGCTGCTGTGGGACTTTGTGTTTGCAAAGGTTTCTATTGGAGGCATGTTTGCCTTTATTATATAGGTGCAGAGAGTAGACAGGAAAGTGGGGAGAGAGTGAGGGACACACAGGCACCTGTAGTAAGCCCCGCCTTCAGCCCACCTGCTCAGCCAGGTGAGCTATAGCGCTGCTTTAACATGTTGGTGTGATTGAGAGTGAATGAAAGTGAGTGATGGAGGCAGCAGGAAACTAACAGGCTGTTTGTTCTGAGAGGTCACATGACTGTTGTTCTCAGCAGAGTCTGATGATTTGATGAGACCATGAGAGCGGCTTCAGTTCCTCATCAGAAAGAGTCTGACAGAAGCTCCTCCCTCTGTACCCCAGTAGACTTCTATTAGACTGCTCCAGATTCCTGAGAGTTCACACAGAAAACTTTACAAACAGCCAAAGAAAAACTATTGAAAAGCTTCAAGATCACAAAGAGCTCTTTCACAGCACATATGAGCCATTAAGAAGTGCACATTTGTGTTTCCCACAGTCCATCATCCAATAATATCAAAGGACAAACTGTGAGGTAAAAAGCCTTCAGCTCTTTTTGAAGGAAGCAAAAAGACTTTGGTCCTGAGAGATGGTTCAAAACACAACTCAGACCTACCAAAGTATTATTTGTGCCAAACACATGAAGCCTTCAACTTTGTATGTGTCCAGTCAGTGTGGCAATAGAAGTCACTGTGAGGATTTTCAATGTGCTGTCAAAGAGCATCCAAACAATCAGGTGAGGATGAAGAGAATTAGTGTGGATGGACAGAAAATCCATATCCAGTGTGATTTAGGAGCAGCTCATATATAATGAGTGAAATGAAAGAAGAGCACAGACAGGAAGAACATGAGTGAGCAGACATTTTGGAGCTGCTGATCCACACAGGGCTGGATGGAAGGAGTGGGAGTCCATGATGGCTCAAAGTCTCTGATCTAACTGTTCCTGAGCCTCTCCGCCTGCCTCCTCTTTGGATCTTCTCCTCCTCTTCTTCCTTATCTGCCTCCTCCACCACTGCTCTCTCCTCCCTCATCTCCTCCTCAGCTGAACTGAAGTCAGGGCTGTAACATGAGGAAACGTGCAGAAATGACTGAGTCAGCATGTTGTTGAAGTGAGTTGAGTGATGGTGAGCAGATTAGATGTGCGAGCCTCCCTGTAGAGAAAAGCAGATCTTCTCCAGAGTTTCCCACCTCATGTTTTCCTGTGTCACAGCTGATTGTCACATCCTGGCTGTCACTAAATGAGTGGTCCAAAGGTGGAAGGAGGAGCACAGTTAGATTGTTCACCTCCTAACCTGTGAAATCAATCAGCTGAATGAAAAACACTGTGATCCTATGAGCTGCTATCAGGGCTGCTCCATTCTCAGGATTCTCATCTGGATGACTGAAGCAGATTATTGATGAAGTCAGCAAACAGCTTTCAAAATGGCTCTTTTTCCAGGGGAACTCCCTGAAATGTAAATCTCATTGGAATGAAGAAGAAGTCCAAAGGCGTGGTTAGGCCCAGACTTGTGGCTGTTTTCAATGTAAAGCCCATGTTGCAGGCAGCTGCTGCTCCTTACTGGCCCACAGCCTCCACTGATGGATGTGTCAGCTCACTTGTACTGTAGCCACGGGGAGAGCGATGGTGAAGCTGACAACCAGAGGTGTAGCGCTATTTGTTGAAGTAGCCCAGCTGTGCCATGGAAGCACAAGTTTCCAGAGATGATTGGACTGTGAGCAGAAATGATCCATGTTGGACTGAATTGAAGAACAGATCATAAAGTCCTCTGTGTGCCCAGCCCGTCTGTCTGAGCATCTTCATCAGTGTGCAGCTGATCTACAGCTAATGTGCTGATTGATGAGCAGCCTGTTCATGGTGATGATGAGAAACAGATTGGATTCAAAGCACAAATGAGTGAAAAAGGAGCAGCAGCCATGATAGAGCGAGTCCTCTGCTGACAGAAATAGTGGAGTGAAGGATTTGTGCAGCGTTTCTCTGTGAAAACAGCTGATTCAGATCAATGAGAGGAGGATGAAGGAGAAGCAGCATGTTTCTGATAGAAGCATCACTGCTGTGCTACAAACTGCTGGGACTGTGTGTGTGTGACGGCTCAGCTGGAGGCAGGATTGGTCCAGAGGAGAGCTGCTTTATTCCAGACTAACTCTTCTAGAAAGCTGACATCTGTGTGGAACAGCTGACCTGCACCATGTGGAAAAGAACAGCAACATGATTCAGCGTCAGATCCCGACACATCCACGGATTCATCCCGTTACAGGAACTGTGCCACACGTGGCCTCTGTTTGTTCTGCATTGATGCTGCAGGGATTTCTTCAAGTCACTATAATATAGTGTCAGATGGACACATGAAGCTAACACGGCACATCTTTGTGAGTCTGCAGCATGTTGACACACATGTCAGTGTTGTACAGATCTGAGAGCAGCACAAACAAACTCCATCAAAGTGATTTGTGCTGTTGCAGAGCTGTGTGACTGCATTTGTCTTCATTATGGACACATTTCTACAAATGGGACTAAACATGTGACCCTCTGCACATCCATGGCTCAACAGTGCACCCATTGGCTGGATGCAGCTTGTATTGTGGCTCCTCCCCCTTAGCTTCAGGTCAGTTTAGCTGTGTTTCCTCCAAATCCCAGAATTCCTGAGGAGCAGGAATATGTGGGGCTGGGCTCTAAACACTCAGGGTGAGGACTGAGTGAAGAGCTACAGGACAAAGTTTCAGCGCTGCGCTCACAGCTTTGAGACGTCCAATCAGCAACTGGTCCTGATAACATCTCCCCTCTCATTCCACATACATGAAGACTGCTAGAAGCAGCTATCAGCCACATCAGGCTCACATCATGCTTGCTATTAAACATGCTGCAGTCTGCAGTAAACTCCCTGCCACAAAGCTTTGAGTCTCCTCCAAATGCACCTGTAACAAGGTCACCTGCAGAAATAACTGTGTCCACGGGCAGAGTCACCAACACTCTGCACCAGAGCTAAACCTGCTTTGGAGCTAAAAAGCTGCTGTCAGGGTTTCCTGCAGAGCTTCAAATGTGGAGACTGAAAGCTGTGGACAGTTTCTGTGGCTGGATTATTTCATATGTGTTTGTTTCACTTTCAAAGGAAAGTGTTGGAATAAATCAGGTGTGTGACGCACACTTTACTGCAGATTGTTCTCAATGTAACACAAAAAGCAATCAGAATGTGATTGATCCTGATGTGCTTGTTGCTTCTAGCAGTGTTGATGTATTTGCACAGAGAGGGGGAGATGTTATCAGAGTGTGTAAGTGATCAGATCTGATGCTGAATCATGTTCATGTACAGTCAGCTGATCCTCACAGTTCAGTTTGTAATCATGCAGCTCTCCTCTGATAAATCCTGAGCTCCACCTGAGTCTCAGTCCTCAGGACCTCACACAGTCCCAGCAGCTTCTATCAGCAGAGTTCTCCCTGATATCACAAACATATTGATCCTCCTTCAGCCTCCTCTCATTCATCTGTTTCCACAGAGAAACTCATCAGTGAAACCTGAGCTTACTGTGGATTATTCTGGTGGCTCCATCACTCTCTGCCTCACACGCCCTCATCTGCTGCTTTCCTCTGATTGGCTGCTTTGACAGAGCCATGATTGGCTGCATGTTTGTATAGAAAGCAGCACGTTGCTGGTAGATCAGCCATCAGCTCATGTTTGTGACTGCAGCATGGCACCAGTTTGCTCCTCGTGTTTCAGTCCCAGACTGACCTGCAGCTCTTTAGTAAATTCAGACAGCAGCTTTGTAACTGTTAGTAAATCTGACCATGAATATCATTATGACACCTCTGACCACTCATTCTGTCTTTATTGGCTTTCATACATGAAACACGCTTAAAGTCACCATTGAATCTAAACTGGATGAAAGCAGCTGTGAGTCACTGCAGCAGCTCTGTGCCAACAACCAACCAACACCTGGGTGGAGTCCCAGCTGAAGCTGAGAGATACTCAGAGACAGAAGCAGCTGTATGGAAGCGTTCTACAGGACGGCTGACACAAAGCTGATGTTACTGATGTCTCCTAGATAGATCTCATGGACCAAAGGCTCTCTGTGTCATCTCGGCTCCAGCTGAACTAAACTGAGAGTGAATTTGGGCTTTCAGGGAGGGGTGAAAGCAGAGCGCTGTAAAGGAAAGGGCTGTGATTGGTTCAGAACACGTCAATGAGAAGAAAGGAAAGCTTCAGAGCAACATGAATGAAACAAAGTGTTTTGATGACGACTGAAAGCCAAAACTGTCCCTGAAATCAGAATCCAGTTCATCTCCAGCCCCGTCAGCAGTTCCAGCTGCAGTGCTGTTACAATAATAGTCATCACTTCTAGTTTCACAGCAGCAAACTGGGAACATTCAGCGTCTCAAAGATTGACCTGTTAGCACCTGCAGACATTGTTGAGCTGGCTCTGCTGATCTTGTCTTCATTTCTCCACTATTTGGAGAAGCTTCAGCAGGATCCACAGTCAGAGTCAAAGTGGAGTTCTAGCATGGACGTGACGCTTCAAGAAGCTTCAGACAGACAGTGTTCTCCAAAAGTTCTGCTCTAAAAGGAAACTTTGAGCTGGCTCTGTGATTGTTGTAGTCAGAAGGATGGAGGCTGGATCTTTGATGAGTGCTTGCACACAGGCTGTCTATAAGTATTCTGGGACACAGCCAGAGGACAGACGAGTGTTCATTATTGGAAGCAGCCGAGGGGCAGGGACATCCCAAACTTCACTCAGGAACTTTGGAGGAATCATATCTACACAGCTTGATGAGCGTTTCAGTTGTGCCACAGTCCTTCAAAGCTCCTCCACAGAGACTGGCACAAAAGAAGATCAGATATGGTGGCTGGGGTCGGGGACATCAAGAAAAGGATCAGGAGCTGCTGTTTTGGATTTCCTCTCATTCATTTGATCCTTCAGAAAGTTTAGAAAGTGAAGACGTTCCTCACTCGATGCCGTAATCTGATGAAAACTTGCAGGATTTCAAAGACGCTCCACTGAGCTCCAAAGAGCTCCAAAGAGCTCTGGGCTGTGCTTATTAGAATGAATTAAAGGAGAGAAATAGCCGGCCCTCGCCTCCTTCACCTGTTCATTGAAAGCAGTCGTTCATGCTTTCATCTCTTGATGACGCAGCTGAAGATTCACCTTCTTCCGTCTCCTTTCTGCCCTCCGGCATTGTCTTTTCAGACTGTGAATGTCTTTGTGGATCCAGGGCAGCGAGCGAGCACCACGTTTAGTCCTGATCTTAAAGGTGCAGTTGAATCTAAAGTGGATGTACAAAGGAGGTTCAGATCATTCAGAGTGTTTGTGTGAGGGAGGAGGAACACCAGTGGTGGTAGAAACACTGATGAACATGTTTCTCCTGCTTCCTCATGAAAAGAGCGTCAGCGTACTGACACAGCTGCTTTTGCCTGATCACTTGGAAAAATGATCTCAAACAGAATCCATCAATGATCAGAGAGAAACACATCAGCTCAAAGCCTGGAGTTCATACTGAAGCCCACAGTTATATGTAGGCCAACAACACGCTGTTTGAAACCAATGAATTTACTGTACTGAGGAACTCAAATGAGTCAGTAAGATCATCAACATGGATCTTAAAATCAGCAGCTCAGATCATGTGATCACACATAAGAACCATGGAGCAGGAAACATCTGAGAGTTCAGCTGCAACTCTGATGGAGTCTTAGGAGGGCGGAGATACCTGCACAGATAAGAGCTGTTTCACACTTTAACAAGCAGCACCTCCAAACTACACCCTTCATCCACCTTAATAGGGGAACATTTGAAGTGTCTAAAACGTCCCAGAGCGTCGGGCCGGGAAAAGACAGAGCGCACGCCTCCTTTATTGTGAAATTCCTCACCATGGTAACTGAACACATCAGCTGGTCTGCAGCAGGTCATGTTCAGAGTTTGAGGCTCAAAGTGTCCCATTTTCACTGATTGTTTCCCGACGACATGCTTCACGTGTGATATGGATCCTCTGCTGAAGGAATCTGCTTTCTATCCACAACCTGTTGATCCGTGTCTGACTAACAGCAGCGCAGGAAGCCCTGCAGTTACAGAGAAACTGTCTGAGTCGCATTGTTGCTGCAGTTTACCTGCAACTGCTGTGAAGAAAAAGTCTCACTGTGTTTGTGTTTGGTCCTAATCTGCTGCCTGTCTGTTTGACATGCTGGATTTCCAGCTGATAGATGACAGATTAGAAACTGATCAGTCTATTGATCACACAATATTCCATCAATAGAATTGATTTGACTTTGATTTGTGTAACAAAGTGATTTCCACGTCTCCTTCATGATGTGACAGTGTCAGAGCTGAATGCACTTGTAGAGTATCATGTTTTTATGGCTCACATTTAAAGTGTTGCAGCTCTAATGTACAGCTGTCATATTAGAAATAGAAGCAGCTCTGATTTTAGTGCTCAAAGAAATCTATGAAGTGATGAATTCACACATGAACAGTTTTCTGCAGCGTTCCTCTCGGCCTTATTTGCAGCTCCACTCTTGTTTTTGCTCTAATAATTATTTCTCTCCATGAGCTGTTTCTCTGCCTGAAGGAGGCGCCACTCCATCGCTTCATTTAGTGCAGAACAAGAGTCACATGATGCTGCTCTGAACACCAATCACACTTTGTACAGCTCATGTTGTGTTTGTTGTCCTCTCAGTGTGTCAGGTGGAGGTGGAGGAGGGGGCGGAGTCTGTCCAGCTGCCCTTCAAAACCACACAAAACCTGCCTGAAGATGCTAAAGTGGAGTGGAAACGCTATGTACCTGAATACAACAAGGTCCACCTGTATGAGAACGGCTCTGACCAGCCTGAAGAACAGGACCAGGATTACAGAGACCGAACGAAGATGAATGAAGACCTGCTGAAAACTGGAGACCTCAGTCTGACCCTGAAACAGCCCACAGAGAGAGACAGTGGGAGATATGAATGTGGAGTCTCTAGCAGGAAGATCATGAGATGGAAATACGTGCAGCTCAAAGTTAAAGGTTTGTTTCTGTGTGCGTGTGCGTGCGTGTGTGTGTGTGTGTGTGTGTGCGTGCGTGCGTGTGTGTGTGTGCGTGCGTGTGCGTGTGTGTGTGTGTGTGTGTGTGTGTGTGCGTGTGTGTGTGCGTGCGTGCGTGCGTGTGCGTGTGTGTGCGTGTGTGTGTGTGCACGTGTGTGTGCGTGTGTGTGCGTGTGTGTGTGTGCGTGTGTGTGTGTGCGTGCGTGCGTGCGTGTGTGTGTGCGTGCGTGCGTGCGTGTGTGTGTGTGTGTGTGTGTGTGTGTGCGTGTGTGTCTGTGTGTGTCTGTGTGTGTCTGTGTGTGTGTGTGTGTGTGTGTCTGACTGTCTTGTGTCTCCTCTGCAGGGAGAGTTCAGGTCCAGCATCAAACAGGGGACATCAGGAACAGAAGCAGCTCCATTGATCCGACTCCTCTGATGGCTGATCAATCAGTTTGATCTGTGTGTTCTTTGATTATTGATCAGTGATGTCAGAGTGGAGTCAGTGTGATGTTGTTGTTGTGTGTTTGAGACTTTTAGTGTCCATGAAGGTCTCTGCTGCCGTAGATCCTCTGAACTGTGACAGAGGTCTCACTCTGGAGGAAACTCTCAGCACTTTCCAGCAGCTCCTCCATCATGGAGGACGTTCCCTCACTGTAACAGGTGGAGGAGAGAGGAGAGGAAGCACAGGTGGATCCTCTGAGGAAGAGGAGCGTCCTACAAACCACATGATCACATGACCAGAGGACAAGCATGTGCAGAAACACATTAAAGTCAGCCTGTAAACACGTTTGTGTAAATTCTAGTCGTGTTTTTCTGTCACATTCAAATAAAAGCAGAGAAAGCAGAACAAATGCTGAAGCTGTCTGTGTGGAATAAAGGAGTTACAGTACTCACACACACACACTCACACACACACACACACACACACATCTGTCCAGCAGCTGTCTGAGCTGCAGTCTGTATTGTGTGTGTAATATCTTCATGTTTCTAACATTACAGTTGTATCTTCAGGTGTAAAATCAGCTGCTCTGCTGTCTTCTCTCCTGATCCTGTGTGATTGATTCGATCCTGCAAACGCCACAAATTTCATTCCAGCTTTGATTTGAAAGCCAGCGAGTAAAAGGATCAGCGATAGTTTTCAGAGCGATGCCAAAGCTTGGGTTCCTCTCCTACAGCAGCTTTTCTTTTCTTTCTTTCTCTCCCTGTGAAATACAGCAGCTGGACCTTTGGCTGCAACACACTGTGAGACAAACTGCACACAAACAGTTTGTGTGTTTGCTGATGTTTGTTGAGCTGATAGAAACGCTGCATTTGAAATTAGCTGACACTTCAAAAACGTTCCTCCCTTTATGCTCGCTGCTCTTCAGCAGGGCTAGCTAGATGCTAAAGTAGCGCTAACACAACTTACCTGCAGTCGTTCAGCTGTCGTCCCAAAAACATCTCAAATAAAAACATGGCCCACTTTAAGCCCTGACTGTGACTCACAGTTTGACTCTTTGGTCTCTTTTTATGTGATTAATAAATGAACAGGATTTCCTTTCATGTGTTTCTGTTCAGGCTCAAATCACTTTGATGTTTGAAGGCTCGCACTGATGGAATAATAACTCCCCTCAAATGTGTTAAAGCTAAAGTAACCAGCCTGTTTGAACATGTAAGGAGTAGAAAGTACAGATACCTGTAAATCCTACTGAAGTACAGTAACAGAGTATTTGTACTTAGTTACTTCCCACCTCTGGCCCTACCGTTTTATCCCATATGACTAAAGCCAGGTAGGGGCTGGCTGGATTCAGCAGAGCAAACATCTAATGTAGTCGTGGGCTCACAAGTTTCTCTCTGAGTGCTGTCATGGTGTAGTTGCCATGGTGACACAAGGTTTGGCCCTGACCAAAGCGCTCGGCACAGACATGGTAGAGAAGGCCGTCACTAAACGATGGAGGCGGGGAAGCGAGACTCAGAGGGGTGAGGTATCCTGGTGTTACTGAGGAGAACTCTGCTCTCTCTTTCTAGTCCCTGTTATTTACTCACACTGTCCCATTTACAGCAGCTGAATCCTCTGTGATGCTGTTCACACTAATATGGTTGGATCACGCTCAGACTGACTCTGACTGTCAGCTCACTCTTGAACACACTGAGTTTCTGGGAGTCTGGCAGGTATAAGACCCTCTTCAGGAACTGACTCAAAGAAGAAAAAGTGGATGTTTTCATTTGATCGTCTTTTTCACTGGACGTGGGTGAAACTCCTGGATATCAAAGACATTCTGAGGATCACTGAAGTTAAACGGCTGAAAGTTTAAAGAGAATTGTAAAATGATAAGATGATGATTGACTAATAAGATTATCTGACAGGTCCTTAAAGTGGCCCCTTGGTGGAGCTCAGCAGGACGACAGGTGGCTGTGAGCTCATTTTAAAATCATCATAGAATAAACAGAAACATTAGCAGATGACGTTTGAAGGCTTTACATGTGCTGGATATGAATGTTTGGAGCCCAGATCATCATTGGTCTGGTTTCAGTGTGGATGCTTTTCTCCATGTTGGCCTGAGGGTGGTGCTGTTTAGCCTGTACTGAGTATTTGTCACTATGCTGTGGGTGGAGTCAGTGATTGGCTGAAGGTGCCTTCTTTAAAGCGGGAACACTGGCTCAGCTTTCCTACCTCCTTCCTCCCAGCTGGACCACGCTGCATCACCAAGTGATTGTCTGTGTGTGGAAGAGTGATGCCATTGTACACACTGTAAATATCTTCTTCAGCTGTGTGGGTGGAGAAGCTTTTCTGTCAGGGAGGCGTGTCCTTCTCACCTTCAGACATGAGATTAGAAAGAGAGAGAGTTCAGATCACAGTGCAGATATGAATGAATGAATCCGTGCTCGTCCTCACGGCTCCTGCATGCTTTTAAAAAAGTGTGTGTTCAGCTCTGATCTCCAATCTGTTCTTTTCTCTCTTTGTTTCCTGGGTTCATGATCATCATCACACCGTCTGAGGCTCCTAAATATCCACGTTTGCTTGTTTCACTTTCACACTCTGGGAGTCAAAGATGTTTCAGCTCCAAACTCACTGAGAGCTCCTCGTGCCCACCACGTGACCACAAACATCTTTGTGCTCACGTGCTGCTCGTGTCTGAGACGCTTTAGTTTGAAGGAGACAAACTGCAGACGCAGCATTTCCTGTTCCTGAGTGTAAACCTGAGCATTTGAAATGAGCTCCACAGGGAAGCTGTAGGTGACAGAGATGCTCACAGACTCACTGACGTTACAGTCTGTCAGCATCACGCAGTATCACAGACACACGGGAAGATTTAGTGCAAGTGCTGAGAGACACACAGCAGACATGTTGACTGGAAACATGTCAGACTGAAATAAAGCAGAAGCACATGTTAGCACATGCTAATATGATGTGGATGTGTTTAGTGTGGGAGCAGGACTCACCTGAGACACACCTGTGTGGATGCTGCTGCTTCCTGCTCTGCTCTTTCTGCTGATTCAGCGTCTTCATCACGTCTGAGGCTCTGTCACAGTTTGTTAACATCATCATGGACACAACACAAGCACATCTATGTGACATTTCCTATGGTTGTGATTGATGTGGATGTAGAACATGTCACTATCTCATTGTTTAATAAAGTAAATGTTCCATTAGAAACACAGACAGTAGAATTATAAACAGAGTTTGAAACACGAGACATTTGATGGAAGTTTGACCTCATTTGACCTTGAAAAAGAGCTCAGAGCTCCAAAATGGCTCTAAAGAGCATTATTATCACTTTGACCTTCAGATCCATCTGTTGACCTTGAAGTGAGGTCAGAGGTCAGATGTGAGCTGATATCTTCATGTGCTCCTTTCTACATGTTGATGATCCACAGCACACTTGTTCCAATCCTGCTTTCTAAGTTTGAGGCTTTTCTCAGTTTCCATCAATAAATCATGAAGTCGACCTTGAAGACTTGGGTGGATGTGAGCCAGATGTGAACAGATGTTTAACATGAGCCCGCTCTACACCCCTACAAAGTTTGATCAGAGTTCATTCACAACTATTCGAGCTGTCGTGTTCACACACAGAACGACACGCACACACACGCTACCACAAACATAACCTGTGTTTTCAAGGTGAGCTAAAGCTCCAGGTGTCACATCAAACACTCACAGGGAAAACACCAATCACAGCACGCACACATATACTGAACATGACAGAGAGAGTTATTAGAGACCAGCTTTTATCACATTTATTCTTCCTCAAAGTTCCAACAGAGCCGAACAACCCAGAGGGAAATGTCCGGGTCCTCCCAGCAGCCAGTGAGCTTCTGTAGAGAGGACACGTGAATAAAGCCGCAGTGATCCACAAACACAAACAGCTCTTTGCTGCCTTTGACTCCTTACTTGATGCAACAGCTGATGCTGTCAAACAAAAACAAACTTCATGTTGACCATCAAACGGATCTTTATTGTCTTTCTTGCAGAAAGTTTCATTATTTCATGGGCAGCTGAAAGAAGTAAGAAGTGCAGAATATGACAGGAAATAAGTGGAAGAACAAAATCTTCATTTCCTCCAAGTCTTCTGGGCCTGGATGTGATGGAAACACTCACTGAGTCCACTGCTGTGCTCATCACTGAAGCTCATAATGCAGCAGGTAGTATTGCACATTTGCAGGACTGAAACATGTTGGAAACCTTGGAGGATTTCCTGCTTCTTCTCCAGGTCATTGAAGCAAACTGCTGGGCCTGAGCGGGCAGTTTCCCATCGAGTGTCCAAAAACTCTTTAACATGGTGGAGATTTCATAGCCACGCTGTAACCACGCTGTAAGAACACGAGGATGATCCACCGTCACCGTTCTCATAGGGGGGTGGTCTGATTGGTGGAGTTTCTCTGTTGTTGTCGAGTCTTTACTTTACAGTAGAAACTCCTGCAGGTGACTGTTGTTGTCATTTGCTGCTGTAGAAATAAAACTGAAGGAGTTTTGCAGGTAGAAGATATTTGATTTACAGCTTCTCACACACGAGACCAGGCCTGCAGCTATCCATTATTTTAGTGTGTAAACAGGCTCCGCCTCCACGTTAAACTGTGACATCATCATCACTGCTGCTGTTATCAGTGTTTGTGTTTAACACTGGAGGCTGTGTGGGCTTAATGTGCTCAGACTTTTATTCACACGCTGCTCATGAACACGTTTCTATTGGAGGTCTGTGAAACATGGAAGCAAAGAATTTTATAATCGAATTATTGGAATCACTCGATGAATCGTTGCAGCTCTACACGAGACACTTTCTTTAAAAACCATCAGACTGCTTTCATACATGTTAACGCTTAAATACAGAAAACTTCAGCCTGATTTTCCCGACGTATGAAACTATGTTCAAATCCAGATGAACTTTTTTACAAAGAGCCTGTTTCTGTTAATATCACATCAAAAGTCTGTGATGGTGTTCGGTCTCGTGTTCCCAGCATTAACCTGTGAAATGTTCATATTTATGTACCAGTCAAAGGTAAAACATGTTTTCTAATAAACTGTGTTTGTAAGATCTGCTGGTTGTAAGAAGAAGTGTGTAAATGTCCCCAGTGGCTGCTGTGGTTTACATGGTGAGATAACATGTGAGAAATAATTCAGATACTGAGGCTACAAACTGTTAGTTTGTGCTGCTGTGGAGACGGATAAAGAACATGTGATGATGATAAAACTAAGAGCTGAACTCCCCCAGCTAACATTATCTGGGCTGAACCATTAAAATAGGTGGGGCACTTCCTTTAGGGAGTATAATAGACATTACAAACCTCCATGTGTCCACACATCAACTGTCACTGCAGCCTCAGAGTCTGCAGAGTTATTTGTCTGCACTGAAAAATGAAACTCCTGGGTGAACAAAGGCCAAAATAACAAACAAAACAAGCTAAGTCAGGAGAGGAGGTGTTGTCTAAAACCCTATGTGAAACAAAAACCAAAGACAAACGCTACACTCCCTCACTGAAATAAACAGGAGAAAACAGTACAAGGAAAAAATAATAAGGCAGCTCACTAGTGATGGGCAGATGAAGCTTCATGAAGCACTGAAGCTTTTCATCCAATTGGTTCACTCCAGTGCAAAGCTTCATGAAGCTTCATTTGCTCTAGCAGGACACCTACTGGACGTAAAAATAGTAGTTGGCATGAATTTGAAGAGTGTGGCCTTTTGCACACAGCCTGTAAATGTCAACAACAAAAGGAGTGTGTAAAACATGTATATTGTAGTGATGGCAGTATACTGTGTATATTTATAGTGGCAGTATGGGAAATGATTATTTGGAAATGCTTGAAATGGAAATGATCATTTACTGTGAGGTGAGGTGTGGTTGGGGTGTGGACAGTGGTTGTGCTTTTGTAACGTTGAGGTATGGACAGCTACACACTGAGGCTTTGAGCCTCAGTCCTGCCTGTTCACATTTTATTCAGTAAAAACTAAATTTTCACTGCTTCTATAACCTTTAGTGGGGAGAACGTAGCTAGGATTTAATGATTTAACAAATCTTTTAAATCTTTTGTCCTCCACAATGCTAAATGGCTGTGAGTCCTCAATCACCATGCTGACCAGGTCTTCATCTATTTGAGATTGTTCTCCTGAGGAAAGACAATAAAGACAAAGCACAAGTATAAATATCACGCGTAACTTATTACAGCTGTATAATATTGTTATATCATTTAGTAACATTACTGCATGCTGTATTATCATTGCATTTGATGGCTCACCTGGTCTTGCTCCACAATCGCTGTTCCCCTTATTCTCATGCAAAGCTCTGTAGTGCCTAAGCATGGATGAGGTGTTGTTGTCATATCCCAGCTCCCTGGCACATAGCAAACACTTCACCTTGTACAAAAGTACAGACAGCTTAACATAGGTTTTATTGCACCATCAGTATCATGAAAATACATCTTCTGTAGAAATTTACATACCTTGTTGGGAGGAATAAGATCAAAATGTTCCCACACAGGGGAGGACATCCTCCTCTTCTTAGCTGGCTCCATTCTCTCCTGACTTTCTCTCCTCACTCTCATAAACCTCCAAACTGTCTCCAAACTCTCACTAACAACTCTCCATCAAACACCCACATTTTTGATTGAAGTCTGAGGGGTTTATATCGCTGTCATAGCTCGCGGCAAAGTTCGAACCACTTCATGAACCAGTCACGTGGTACAGCCGGGCAGCGAGGCTTCGGACGTCATCATTTTCAGCTCCTCCCATAAATGAAGCAAGCCTCGATACGCGCATCGTGGAAACGCCCCCTCCATTACTCGACACAAGCTTCGAAGCCTCGATACAGAACGTCACATCACTACAGCTCACCCCTTCTGTTCCAGTGCTATTTACAATGAAAACTAATGTACACACTATATACAAAGCTCGGTGAGTCACGAGAATCTCAAACACGAAGGTTACAGGTTTTGAAAGCCAGGGTCAGGTCTACTGCTGCTGTCAGTGGCTGCCCCGGCACAACTGCTGGTGAGGGATTTTGAAAAGAGCCACATGATCAGGAACCAATGAGCCGCCGCCAGCTCTCCAATCGGGAAGGACCTGTGGAGTCTTAAAGACAGCTTCCTGACAGCTTCATCCATCAGGCTGTCAGGAAGCTTAACTCCCTCCCGATTCTGCCCCCCTCTCCCCTCTTCTCCACCACGGTCTCACTGAACTCTGTCACACACACACACACACTCACTCTCTGACGCACTCACTGGCCTGCTCCAGTCACTTTGTGGAGCATTGGACTGCCATTACCTCATAAGACTCTGTTGTTACACTATCTCTTACCGTATACTACTTAATCTCCATTTGCACTATTTGCCTATTTTGCACCACTATGCCTCCTTACTTGAATATTGTATATTGTATATTGTATATTGCATAGCTTTTTTTGTTATACGTAAAATTGTATTGTATTTATTTAAATTTTTACTTTTTAATTATTTTATTTGCATTTTTCTAATCACTAGGGTTTGAGAGTAACGCAATTTCTATTCTCTGTATGTCCTGTACATGTGGCAGAATTGACAAATAAAGTTGACTTGACTTGACTTGACACAGCACAACAAAAGTACACAGCTGGCCCAGGGCCATAACAACAGTTCAGTATATAGAGACACGAGACGATGAGGCTCCAGTTCCATTCAGTGCAAAAGAACAACAATAAAAATGGGAAGAATAAGAATAATAAGAATAAATATACACTTGAGACTGAGGTGAGGAGACTCTGGAACAATGATGGCTTGTAGATGTTTTGCTGATGTGAGTGAAGTTGGCCCCCCCACCTTCTTCAAATCCAACAAAAGTGGTATCAAACGTTTGTGCTACGTTTGTGCTGGTTTGTGCTGCAAAAATTTTCGTTTGTGCTGCTATCATTTTAAAGATATTAATAAAAATTTCTAGAGGTCATCAGAGGTCAACCAGCCCCCCCACATTAATTAAATCCAACTAAATGGGTGTCAATCAACTGTGCTACGTTTGTGCTGGTTTGTGCTGCTAAAACTGTCGTTTGTGCTGCTATCATTTTAAAGATATTAATAAAAATTTCTAGAGGTCATCAGAGGTCAACCAGCCCCCCCACATTAATTAAATCCAACTAAATGGGTGTCAATCAACTGTGCTACATTTGTGCTGGTTTGTGCTGCAAAAATTTTCGTTTGTGCTACTATCATTTTAAAGATATTAATAAAAATTTCTAGAGGTCATCAGAGGTCAACCAGCCCCCCCACATTAATTAAATCAAACTAAATGGGTGTCAATCAACTGTGCTACGTTTGTGCTGGTTTGTGCTGCTAAAACTGTCGTTTGTGCTGCTTCTGTTTTAAAGATATTAATGAAAATGTAAAGGTCAAAAGGTCAATCAGCCCCCCCACATTACCCAAATCCAACAAAATTGATGTCAAACGTTTGTGCTACGTTTGTGCTGCAAAAATTTTCATTTGTGCTGCTATCATTTTAAAGATATTAATAGAAATTTCTAGAGGTCATCAAAGGTCAACCAGCCCCCCCATATTAATGGAAATGTTTGTTTGTGCTGCTAACATTTTAAAATTTTTAATAAAATAACGTCTTGATGCGTGCTTAATCATCCAGGTAAGTAAATCCCAAAAGGTTGATTCTGTTCATCTGGACATTTTCAGTTGGAGAAACGTTTCGTCACTCATCCAAGTGACTTCTTCAGTCTCAGCTGACTGCAGGTTTCCCCAACCTTACAAACACACGTGAGTGAAGTTGGCCCCCCTACCTTCTTCAAATCGAACAAAATTGATGTCAAACATTTGTCCTGCAAATTATTTTGTTTGTGCAGGTTATGTTTCCCTAATTTTATAAACAGTACATGTACAGTGAGAGAGAGATGTTACATCTGTCTTCACTTGCATCCCAGTCATAGAAGCGTTGGAGGTCGTTCATAAGAGATTACAGGATCATCCCAACCTCAGCAACAGGACCACTCTCAGCACTGATCAGTTGTGTTTGCTTTTGGAACTGTGTCTTAATTCCACCTATTTTGCATAAGGGTCAGTACAGGCAGAAATCTAGGTGTGCCATGGGTTCCCACAGGCCCCTGCTCAAAGTCACCAAACCAGTTCGTAAGCAGGTACAGGTGTGGCCAGAAGGGTCCTCAGAGGCACTGCTTTTCCACCACAGGCCGCCACACACGACAACACCACAGACTTTCAGGAATATACAGAAACTGTCACTGCCTACATCCCAAAATGCATCGATGATGTCACAGAGACCAGGACTATCACTGTCTGGGCCAATCAGAAACCATGGCTCACAGGTCAGGTTTAAATGCTCCTAAGGTTGAAAAATGCAGCCTTCAGAGCCGGGAATTAGGTGAGTCTAAGAACAGCAAGGGCAAACCTGTCACGTGGCATCAGCTACAGCAAAGCTTCAGCGACAGCAGAGATACTTGGAGGCAGTGGCAAGGAATACAAACCATCACAGACTACAAGCCCACTCTACAGACCGTGGTGACACAATCCCCAGACAGTGTGTGGAGATCCCTTGCCAAAATCAGTACACGCAAAGCTCCAGGTCCTGATAACATCCTTGGACAAGCACTGACGGACTATGCTGTGGAACTCACAAATGTCTTCACAGACATCTTTAACACATCACTAGGGTCAGGCCGTCGTTCCCACATGCCTCAAAGCCTCCACCATCATTACTGTACCCAAGAAGTCATCTATCTCCTGCTTTAAGGACTACCGTCCTGTCAAACTCACCTCCATCATTATTAAGTTAAGTGCTTTGAACGGTTAGTCATGCATCAAATCAAATTATCGCTTTCCCCCAACCTGGATCCATTTCAGTTCGCATATCGGTCAAAACGCTCAACTGATGATGGAATTTCAACTGCCCCTCACTCAGCCCTCACACATCTGAACACCAGAGACTCATATGTCAGAGTGCTGTTCATAGACTTCAGTTCAGCATTCAACACCATCATTCCCCAGCAACTCATTCACAAACTGGATCTGCTGGGGATCAGCACCTTGCTGTATAACGGGCTGCTAGATTTCTTGACAGGAAGACAGCAGACAGTACGGGTCGACAGCAACACCTCCAGCCCAAGAACACGGAATACGGGGGCTCCCCAAGGATGTGTGTTGAGCTCCCTTCTCTTCACTCTGCTGACCCACGACGAGATCTACTACAGGGGTGAAGTTAACCATCTGCCAGAGTGGTACAGCAGCAACAACCTGTCCCTGAATGTGGAGAAGACCAACAGCGACTCTACTTCCTCTGCAAACTGAGAAGCACAAGAGATTCAACCCCCATTATGAGCACCTTTTACAGAGGCACAGTTGAGAGTATCCTCACCAGCTGCATCACTGTGTGGTATGACTCCTGCATTGGGTTCTGCAGGAAAAAATGACAACGGGTAGTGAGAACAGCCGAGAGCATTGTGGGGACCTCTCTTGCCTCCCTCCCCAGGAGATCTACTGCACCTGCCTCATCTGGAAGGTCCTCTCCATTACAGGTGACTCCACTGGGGCTGGTTGACCTCTAGAAACTTTTGTTAATATCTTTAAAATGATAGCAGCACAAACGAAAATTTTTGCAGCACAAACCAGCACAAACGTAGCACAAACGTTTGACATCAATTTTGTTGGATTTGGGTAATGTGGGGGGGCTGATTGACCTTTTGACCTTTACATTTTCATTAATATCTTTAAAACAGAAGCAGCACAAACGACAGTTTTAGCAGCACAAACCAGCACAAACGTAGCACAGTTGATTGACACCCATTTTGTTTGATTTGGGTAATGTGGGGGGGCTGGTTGACCTCTGATGACCTCTAGAAATTTTTATTAATATCTTTAAAATGATAGTAGCACAAACGAAAATTTTTGCAGCACAAACCAGCACAAACGTAGCACAAACGTTTGATACCACTTTTGTTGGATTTGAAGAAGGTGGGGGGGCAACTTCACTCACATGTTTTGCTGCTGTGGCTCAGGGACTTGGGAAGTTCCCACTCTCCAGCTTCATCTGACCCACTATCTCCTGATTGCCACCACACCTCCCCAGGTTCTTCCTCACTGCATCCAACCAGCCTTCTAGCCTTTTTGCTCTTATCATGTGTGATGGAGATGATGCTGCCCAGCCTGATGGAGGCACCACTTTACAGTTCAGCAGAGTCCAGTGGATGGTGCTGCCTCCACCGACTCAACCTCCAGCTCAGCCGCCCTCTGCTGGTCCCTTATACTGCAGTGTTCCTGGAATACTGTTTTGCTCTCACTGACCTCCTCCTGAGCCTCCTAAGGGTCTCCACCTCCACTGCTGACGGTGTGCTACACCTCTGGAGAGGCCTCACCTCCACTGCTGAGACTGAACTCAGCTTTCTAAAAAATGTGTTTAATTACAGTTAATTCATGATTTAATAAAGAGGAGCAGTTACAGAATGATCACAGCATCTCCCATGTTTCCTACCTCGCTGCACAGCTCACATCTTTGTGTCTTCTTTGTTTCCATCAACACAGACATTAACCCACAAAGTCTGACACTGTAGCTTCATGACCAGCAGGAAGATGATGACCATGCTGTGTTGTCTGTTTGTTGTACTGGAGGTTAGAGATGCAGAAGTTAAAGAAGGTGCTGAGTTTGTCAATGGATGATACAGTGGTGGCAAAGTCTTTGCCTGATTTCCTGAGTTTTGCACATTTGCCACTCTTACATGTTTCACATCACAAAACAAATTTTTATAAAAGATGATTTCATTGATTAAGAGAGAAAAGTCATCCAAGCCTGGTGCTGTGTAAAAAAGTAACTGTCCATCTTGTTAAATCATGAATTAACTGTGATTAACACTTTCTTTAGAAAGCTGAGTTGACCTGCTGAATCAACAATTCACTTCAACAGAAGCCGACTGACAAACTGAAGCAGACTAACAGATCTCAGAAAGCAACACATCATGCTGCTGTCACAGTCCTGGGTCTGTGGGCCAGTCTGTGTAATTCTGGTTTAACTTATATTCTTTGATTTGTTGTTTTTCATGGTTTTGGTTCCCTTTGTTTTCTGCTTGTGTTATATTTATATTTCCTAGTCTGTAGGTTTCTGTCTCTGTGCCCTTCCTGTGCTCATGTTTCTCGTTTTAGTTACTCTTGTCTCTGTGCTCCATGTTCCCTCTCTGTCTCCCCTCAGTCTGTCATGTCTCCATGTCACAGTGTCAAATCCGCACCCTTGTGAATGTCTCGTATTTCCTGTTTTATTTTGACAGTTCCTAGTCCTGTGTTCAATGTTTTCAGTTTTGCTTTACATGACAGCCATGATCTAAAGAAACTTGAGAAACAAAGTCACTGACATCTGTCAGTTTGGAAAGGGTTACAAAGTCATATCTAAGGCTTTGGCACCAGTAAACCACAAGTTTCAATGAAGGTCAGAGTTCATGATTCAACATTAAGAAAGAGACTGGGCAATCATGGAAGAGTTCAAGGAGAAAACCACTGCTGATCAAAAAGAACAAAAAGGCTCGTCTCACATTTGCCAAAATATCTTGACTGACGAGACTAAAGCTGAACTTTGTGGAAGGTGTGTGTCCCATTACATCTGGTGTAAAAGTAACAGCATCTCAGAAAATGAACAGTAAAACTTGGTGGTGGCAGAGTGATGGTCTGGGGCTGTTTTGGTGCCTCAGGACCTGAAAGACTTGCTGTGGTAAACAGAGCCATGAATTCTGCCGTCTACCAAAACATCCTGAAGGAGAACGTCCGGCCATCAGTTCATGACATCAAGCTGAAGACCACTTGGGCTCTGCAGTAGGACAATGATCCAAAACACAGTAGCAAGTCCACCTTAACAAAAACAAAAAGAAGACTTTGGAGTGGCCGAGTCAAAGTCCTGACCTGAATACAACTGAAATGGTGTGGGGTGACCTTAAAAAGGTGGTTTATCCCTGAAAAGCCTCCAATTCTATAATCATGAGTGGGCCAAAAGAAAAAAAACAAAAACAAAATTTAATTTTAAATTTGTTCGTCTGTTTCTCTGTTTAGAAGTCACACTAGCACAGTCACAGGTGGGATGACATCAGAGGCTAGTGCGTCGTAACTGCTCACTTTTTTAGTTAGTTCCTCAAAGGGGGCGAGGATGGCAACAGTCGTCTCCATAAGAGCCCATTGGTGAGCGGTGAGATAGTCAGGGAGTTCGTGCTCGGACACCCCAGCACTCGCTTTTTCTCAATGAGGGACTGGAGCTTGTAATACGTACTGTTCCAGCGCGTCTGTACGTCCTGCTGCAGTCTCTTTATTGGCTGGTTGAGCTGTCCCTGAATGTCCTCGAGGCGGGAGTAGGCTAAGGCGGAATGTTTAAAATACCCAACTATTTTCCGCCCCCCTGCTATAGCATCAGCTATGCTCCTCTGTGCTAATAAGCCCTTGTGAACAGCCAGTTGGAGCGTGTGCGCGACATATGGGAGCCCTGCGTCATTCATGGCTTTAATCATGTTTTTGGCATTGTCACAAAGCACAACATGCACTGATGTTTTAGGTATACCCCATGTCTGGAGCATTTCCTCAAACACATGCGCTATAGCCTGGCTGGTGTGCGAACCGCGGAATTGTTTGGCATGTAATGGCTCGTTGCGGCGTGAAACTCGTCTATCCACTGGGAGGTTAGGCTAATCAGCGACACGGGGCTAACACTGCTTGTCCAAATATCCGTGGTGAAACTAAACGCAGAGGAGGCTTGCAGTAGGCTGTGGATATGTTTTTTCACGGACTCGTGTAGTTTAGGCAGCTCCGTGTCAGTCATGTAGTCGCAGCTTGGGACATCATATCTGGGCTCCAGAACATGGAGGAGACGCAGGAATCCAACATTTTCTACCTCCGAGAGTGGCTGGTCACTCAATGCAATGTACTCAATAATTGCCTGTGTTATTTTCACAGCACGTGGATTGTCTCTGGACATTTTCTCTCGTCTTGCAAGAGTTTGCTGCAGCGTGGGTTGTGTTGGTTTAGAAGCGTGGGTAAAGTCCTTGTATTCATTGTCGTGTTGGGATTTTAGGTGCTTGATTAAATTGCTTGTGTTAAATGCGCTACCTTTTGAGCCTCCTCTGGACAATTTCGCTGAGCACAATTTGCAGTCCGCCTTTGTTTTGTCGTCTTCATTCACTTTGAAATAGTTCCACACGGCTGACATGTCTCGCCTCCCCTTCTCCCCCACTCTGAGCTGCAGCCGGGGCCTGGGGGCGGGCACTCGGCGCCTGTGATTAACCCCTTACACGCCACTCAAACAAAAACATTTCTCAGACCGTGGTATCGGTCCCCGGTATCGGGGGACTCTTAACGAGTACGAGTACTTTAGAAAATGTGGTATCGGTGCATCCCTAGCCACGGTTCTGGGTTCTTTTGTGACCTCCTGGATGAGTCGTTGCTGCACTCTTGGTGTCATGGTCCTGGGTCATTTTGACCCAGTGTTCTTAGTTTTTCTGTAGTTTTGTATTTTGTTTCTTATGTCCATTGGATTGTTTGGTTTGGTATTTGGATTCCCTCTGTGTCCATGTTTTTATTGTGGTGTTTGCTCTGGTACCGTGTTCCCACCCTATGTGTTCTGTGTTCTCCTCATCCCCTCGTATTCATCCTTCTTCTCTGCCTCTCTCTCTGCCTCTCTCTCTCCGTGCTCATCTCTGTGTACTGTGTTGTGTTTAAGGTCCACATCTTGGTGTCAGTATCGTCAGTTTCGTGTCCTCCCTGCTCGGCCATGAGTAATTGTCTTCAGCTGTGTTCCCCGTGTGTTCCCACTCCCCTCGTTACCTTCTGTGTATTTATGTCAGAGTGTCCCTTTGTTCTGTGTTGCGTCGTCCCTCTAGGTTGTGTGCATTTTCCGTGTCTTCCCAGCGCCTCAGCTTTTAGTTGCTCCCAGTATAGTTTTGTATGACTTCTTATGTTCCTGTTAATAAAGACCGGCCTTTGAGTTCATCCCCGTGTGTCTAGAGCCGTGCATTTGGGTCCTCTCTTGCCTTCACACAGCCGCCGCATGACAGAACGACGCAACCACGAAATGGACCCAGCAGGCTCCGCCCGTGAGGGAGATATTCTCCGTGTACAGAGTCTGGTGCAACGAATAACCCACGCCTCGGACTCACGGACAATTTCCGTCGGACTTAACGCCATAAAGGCAATAATCGAGGGAAACCCTTTCCTTCAGCAGCTCACCTGCTATGAAGGCTTTATCGACGAATTGAGCCGAGCTAAGGAGGCATTACAAGCCCGTGAGCTGGCAGACAATGTCCGTTCCCGGGATTCCACGCCACAGCGACTGCAGACGGAGATCTCCGCCCATCAGCCGCCGCAGCAGCAGCAAACTAAGCTCGCCGCGACGGTACCGCAGCAGCAGACGGGGCTCTCGGTGTCGCAACAGCAGCTGCTAAAACGAGAGGGTTTTTTGGCGCCGCTGCCGCAGAGCCCTTCTCCATCCCCTCTCAGCTCTGACCGTCGCTCTCCCGCTGCTCTCCTAGCAGCGATGTGGTCGGATGATGAAGAGGAGACCGTCACCCCCGCATCATCACCGGTTTTCCCCGTCACCTCCGTTCCCTCATTAAGGAGGAGACGCCGTCGCCGGTCCTCTCCTCAGTCGGATTCCGGGACTACTGGGCAGCCGGCTGGGGTGAGTGACAAAGACACTTTCTCTGTTCACTCTGAGGCTAGTTCTCACTACTCTGAATGCAGGAATGCAAACTCTGTGACTCTTGCCGTAGACGCTAAAGGCTCACGGTCTGTAAACGTTGAATCTGAACCCGAACTTCTTATGAACCATTGTACTGCCCGGAGGGTCAACTCAGAGACAGTTTCTCCTACGTTTGGACTCATATTCGAGAAAGATCATCCTTCGCTAGTGTTTCCTAGGTCTAAAAACTCGAAGTCAGCATTTCCTGAGTTAGAGACACCTGTCTCTGTGCCCTTTACCTGTGTGTCTGCTGAGGATGATTGTTTTGCAGTTAAGCTCACCCCTGGGGCTTTACTACCTGCCCCCTTAGATGGTAAAACAGTAAAATCCAAGACTGTAAATGTTCCTGTGATAGCTCGACCCCAGCTCGTTGCTTCTGAGCCATCACCCCCGGGGATTGTCCATTCTGACGTATGTACTGATTCAAATGTTCTTGAGTCAGGGGGCTCTACACCCACCACTGTTTACCCTAGGTTTACTGCTTCCGGCGATCCGGTGGTAAAAGACTTTGTTTCATCTGCCTCTCCGGTGCACAGACCTATGTTTACATCGGCTATTAACCCCTCCTCTGTCAGTATAAGTACGGTTAGCTCCGAAGAAAGAAGCTCTAAGACTGTTGGTGCATCAGCTGATCACATTTCTCTAGAGTCTGTACACACTGAAGGTGATGCATTAGTGCCTGTAAGCTACAGCTTTAGTACACTTAACGCTACGAAGTCAGAGCGCTGTTCCTCATCCGCTCACTCAGGGCAGGGAATTGATCTCTTGCAGACTGTTCTTTCTAGGCCCGCCTCCCAGGCCCCTTGTGTTCCAGGGATAACTGCGGCCCAGCACTCACCTGCACCTGTCTCAATTCCCCAGGTGAGGGGGGCTGGCGCCCAGCTGGTCCCTGTTCCGGTTTCCGGGTCAACTGAGGCTCTGCTGGTCCCTGCACCCGTATCGGCTCCTCGGGTGGGGACAGCAGCCGCCCAGTCCCTGCCGAAATCTGTGCCAACCGCTGAGGTGGGGCCCGCCAGGACCCAGCCAGTCTCTGCACCTGTACCTACTCCTCAGGTGGGAGCGACTGGTGTCCAGCAGGTGCCTGCACCTTTCAACTGCGTTGTAGGCCCAGGGGAACTGACACTGCCACCTGTCCTACATCCGCTCCCACACCCATCATTGCACTCAGCTGCACAGGATGCCCCTCAGTCAGTCATTCGACCCATAACCCTGCCATTAATACACTCTGTAGCTGAGCCGTTAGCCGCCCGACCCGCAGCCACTTCAGCCACTCCTCCACCCGTCACACCTCCACTACAACCATCACTGCAGTCTCTAGCGCAGTCTCCTGCAGCTCTGCTTTCCCCAGTGCAGTCTCCAGTGTCCCCAGTGCAGCCTCCTTTAGCACAGTCATCCACTCAATCACCAGCTCCACTTTCCCCTCAACTATCACTACCACCTCTAGCTCAGTCTCCTGTGCACTCACCTCTGGTTCATTCTCCTGTGAAGTCATCAACTCCACTGCCTACTCCACTCTCACCACCTCCGTTACAACAGACATCAGTTCAGTCCCCTGTGCCAGTGCAGACGCCCTCAGTTCAGTCTCCCGTGCAGTTATCTACTTCACCACCATCAGTAGCTCAGCTCCCACTCTCATCCGCATCTCCAGTAGCTCAGCTCGCACCTGAACCATTGGCCCAGTCCCCGATAGCAATACGGTCTTCTGTTCGGCTTAACATTCAGCCAGGGGTCCCAAACCTCTCTGGCTCTACATCAGCTCCTGCTGGAAGCTCGGATGAGCTCATCCAGGACTCCGCGGCTCCCACGCCGCCATCTACCTCGTCCGCTGGGGGTTCCAGTGAGCCCGGCCAGCACCTCCTCGTCTCCGCTGAAGGGTCCGAGGGGCCCGTTCAGCCTTCTGTCTCCGCTGGAGGGTCCGAGGGGCCCGTTCAGCCACCTGTCTCCGCTGGAGGGTCCGAGGGGCCCGTTCAGCCACCTGTCTCCGCTGGAGGGCCCGAGGAGCCCGTTCAGCCACCTGTCTCCGCTGGAGGGCCCGAGGAGCCCGTTCGGCCTTCTGCCACGTCAGCTGGAGGGCCCGAGGAGCCCGTTCGGCCTTCTGCCACGTCAGCTGGAGGGCCCGAGGAGCCCGTTCGGCCTTCTGCCACGTCAGCTGGAGGGCCCGAGGAGCCTGTCCAGCCGCCACCTGCGACCGCCTCGTCAACGCCTGGTCCAGCTGCATCCGCCTGTGCTTCTGCTATGCCTGGTCCAGCTGCATCCGCCTGTGCTTCTGTTACGCCTGGGCCAGCCTCTGCTTGTGCTTCTGCTACGCCTGGGCCAGCCTCTGCCTGTGCTTCTGCTACGCCTGGTCCGATCTCAGCCTGTGCTTCTGCTACGCCTGGTCCGATCTCAGCCTCTGCAGCTCCGCCTGGTCCAGCCTCAGCCTCTGCAGCTCCGCCTGGTCCGGCCTCCGAGTCTTCGTCCTCGTCTGGTCCGGCCTCCGAGTCTTCGTCCTCGTCTGGTCCGGCCTCCGAGTCTTCGTCCTCGTCTGGTCCAGCCTCAGCCTGTGCTTCGCCTGGTCCGGCCCCCGCATCGCCACCGTCTGGTCCTGCCTCGTCTGGTCCTGCCTCGTCTGGTCCTGTGCCCACCAGGCCATGGCCAGCACGCCTGAGACTGGAGGGCCGCCGCTGCCTTCCGCGCGGTCGGCCCCCTGAACTGCTCCGTCGTCTCCTTCGCCGCCGCCGCTGCCTTCCGCGCGGTCGGCCTCCTGAACTGCTCCGTTGTCTCCTTCGCCGCCGCCGTTGCCTTGCGCACGGCCGGCCTCCTGAACTGTTTCCACGTCGCCGCCGTTGCCTTGCGCACGGCCGGCCTCCTGAACTGTTTCCGCATCGCCGCCGTTGCCTTCCGCATGGTCGGCCCCCTGAACTGGTTCCATGTCTCCGCTGTTGCCTTCCGCATGGTCGGCCCCCTGAACTTTCTTTGACCTTTGGTCTTGTGCTCCTGTGTTTTCTGTTGTTCGTTTTTGTTTTTTGTTCCGAGCCCTCCGTCCTAGGCCCCCGCCGCCCGCCCTGGGTCGTTTTCTGTTTGGGTTTTGTTTTCCTGTGTTTGGGCTGTCTGGAGCCAGCCCTTGAGGGGGGGGGTACTGTCATGGTCCTGGGTCATTTTGACCCAGTGTTCTTAGTTTTTCTGTAGTTTTGTATTTTGTTTCTTATGTCCATTGGATTGTTTGGTTTGGTATTTGGATTCCCTCTGTGTCCATGTTTTTATTGTGGTGTTTGCTCTGGTACCGTGTTCCCACCCTATGTGTTCTGTGTTCTCCTCATCCCCTCGTATTCATCCTTCTTCTCTGCCTCTCTCTCTGCCTCTCTCTCTCCGTGCTCATCTCTGTGTACTGTGTTGTGTTTAAGGTCCACATCTTGGTGTCAGTATCGTCAGTTTCGTGTCCTCCCTGCTCGGCCATGAGTAATTGTCTTCAGCTGTGTTCCCCGTGTGTTCCCACTCCCCTCGTTACCTTCTGTATATTTATGTCAGAGTGTCCCTTTGTTCTGTGTTGCGTCATCCCTCTAGGTTGTGTGCATTTTCCGTGTCTTCCCAGCGCCTCAGCTTTTAGTTGCTCCCAGTATAGTTTTATATGACTTCTTATGTTCCTGTTAATAAAGACCGGCCTTTGAGTTCATCCCCGTGTGTCTAGAGCCGTGCATTTGGGTCCTCTCTTGCCTTCACACAGCCGCCGCATGACACTTGGAGTAATTTTGGTAGGCTGGTCACTCCTGGGAACTTCACCACCGTTCCAAGTTTTCTTCATTTGTGTTTAATGGCTCTCACTGTGATTCTCTGGAATCCCAAAACCTTGGATATGGTTTTTGTGTGATTAACAATTCATGTACAGGTTTTAGAACTCTACAGGTGGTACATCCATGCTCAGGTAAGGCTTTTGAGAACCTATAAGTAAAGTTCACTGAACTGGAAGTAAAATGTGGTTTGATGATGGTTGATGTGCTTTCCAAATGGTTAGAAGTTTTTCCTTCTATTAAAGGAGGTATCCCAGAGGCGGAACTCCAGACTGAGACTGGATGAGAAGTTTTTTTCAGAGAACTAGCGGGAAGCGGGAACCATTCCAGGCACGGCTGACAACCCAGACAGGGGTTAAGGTCAAGGTTGATGCCGTTTGTGGTCCTGCTAGTCATCACAAGAAGATTTCAGAACCACAGCAATAACTCAGAGGGTTAGAAAGATTGCTGCGTTTGACACTGAGGAAGTCAACCAGGGTGTACGACGTGCTCTGCCCTTTCATCATACAGCTGCGTTGGAACGACAGAGTCAGTGACCGCAGAGCAGAGACTCTGTGCCACCTACAAGGGATCAGCGATGGAACACAGACAACACTTGACTAAACAGTCAGGCCGGTTTTGCCCAAGAGGTTTAGTGTGTTTTTAACTTAAGGTGGTCGTTGGTGTGACGTTTCTCAGCATTTTGCAAATGATACATGACTCTCTGAACATCACAAATTCTTTTAAAGTCCTGATCCTGATTAAAAGTGACTGAAGTAATTACAGTATGCAAGTTTCACAGCTACCTGACTAACAATAACTTAAGATAAGAGATAAGATAAAACTTTATTAATCCCTCGGGAGGGTTCCTCTGGGAAATTCGGTTTCCAATAGCACAGCACCGACAGAAGTTACAGAGCGTGAGCAGAATATTATATATATACACATATATGAATACAGAGACATATATAAATAAAATATACGAAAGGGATAAATAGGAATAAGAATACAAGGGAATTGCACATTTCAAGTATTGAGGTCTATTGCACCGTTGACTTTTAACAAAAGGTATTGCACAAAGGTATTGCACAGTGAGGTGCAGAGGCACTACAGCTTAGTTGTTCCCCCCTCCTTTGTCCTCCTGTCTCCCCTCCCTCTCCCCTCCAGAGAGGAGTTAAACAGTTTGATGGCGTGTGGGAAAAAGGAGTTTTTAAGTCTGTTAGTTCTTGTCTTGGGGAGAAGCAACCTGTCACTGAACAGACTCTTCTGGTTGTTAATGGCCGTCTGCAGAGGATGCCTGGCATTGTTCATAATGTCCAGCAGTTTTTTTAGTGTCCTTTTCTCTGCCACTGTCACCAGAGTGTCCAGCTTCATGCCGACCACAGAGCTAGCCTTCCTGATCAGTTTCTCCAGCCTGCATGAGTCCTTCTTTGCTGTGCTGCTCCCCCAGCACACCACAGCATAGAAAAGTACTTCAGCAACCACTGACTGGTAAAACATCCTCAGGAGCTTCCTGCAGATGTTAAAAGACCTCAGCCTCCTGAGGAAGTACAGTCGGCTTGTGTACATTTTGTATGGCAGCTAGACTGCTTTTCTAGCATGTCAGTTCTTGATGTGTAAGTGCATTAGATCCTGATTATCCTAGTCAACATAGCGACAACAGTTGTAAGTTGCTTTGACATATGTACAGAACGTTGATACATTGTTTGACACCCTAAAAGTAGGATTTGGGGGTCATTTTACTTCACTGAGGGATTTTATTAGGCTTTTAACATTTTGAGAGCACCCAGAGAATGAAGTCGTTCTTTCAGAGGTAAATGTGATAGAAAACAATCACTCTGTTGTAAATTTAGCTCAGAAGTGTTTGACGTATGGTGGCGGTGCGGAAACACATGGCTACTTCTGGGTTTTACCCCAGACTTTAAGAAGCACTAACATCAAAGTTAGCTCATGTTTTTTTTATTAATTTATCCACAGGTTCAGTCGTATTCACTGTCCTTGATGGTAAACATCTGGATGGGGCAAACAGAACGGCACAAAGGAGTGTGTGTGATGTTTGGTGAGGCATGTTTGCCTTATTCCCTAATAACACTGGGGATGAAGGTTCTTTTACACAAACAGTTACTGAATTGGGAAACATGGTTTGATGATAAAGTGGAGAAACTGTCTCACACTGAAGGGCTTCCTTATCTTAACAACAGGTTCTCATGAATGAACAATTTGAAGTAACTGAGCTTTTTAGCAGATGAATAACTAATGCTGTTTAATATTTTTGTGTGCAATCTCGTATTTTTGTGTGTTTTTCTTTTGTATTATTACTGTTATTTTTTTTAACAAAAAGGCTCAGAGGAAGAGGAGAGGATAGCAGAGTGAGGATGAAAATTAAAGTGTGAATTCTTTTTTCCTGACACTGTAGAAGGATACACATTGTGACATCCCTTTGAGTGTTGATGTTATGTGCAGGAATTGGAGAAGAAATTTCTGTAATTAATGTGAATTGGGGTGATCACAAAGTTTGGAATTGTGGTGACAAATGTCTTTATTCTATGTGTTGATCACATATTTTAACAATATCACTTTGTCACTTAGGATAGCTTCACATCTGCGTCTTATGTTTCCACAGGCCTGTTTCCTGCAGCTGCCACACATTCAGTCAGTAGAAAGCATGGAGGTGATGGAGGAGCTCACAGCAGGTCCCAGCTGAGCCACACTGTCAGTGTTGGCCGGCGGTAACGTGTCAATTCAAACACAATGAGACTAGAATAAAATGTATCCATAAACTGGGAGACTTTATTAAAGAGAGCGCACATTTACACACTAACACAGCAAAGAACCCAACATCCTGCAAAAGAAGCAACCAGGAAAGATGAGTATGAAGAAACTTTTACAAACTCAGCTTTGATTTTAATCTAGAAATAGACAGTTGTGTGTCTGTGCTGGTCGCTGGGATTGTTGTGTTTCTGAGGTTGACTATTACTGAAAGGTGTTTCTGTTTCATCGCTGCTTCACTGTTTGGACGTTTTCATTGTGTTCCTGTCTCAGCTTTATTTCCTGTGACTTGTTTGAGTTTGTGTTGTGAGTTTATTGTGGTGCTGCCTCCTCAGTGTGCGTCTGGATCGTGTTTAGTTATTTCTTGTCTTGTTCATTCGGTGCTGTTTTGATGTTTAATGTTTTACTTTAGTTTGATTTCTCTGACTGTCATAAAACCTTCATCTGTTTCTGATCTGAAGTCAGAGTCCAGAGTTCACAGTGTTTGATTTCATGTGTAGTTAATCATTTCTTCTTCCTGATGGGATCCTTTGTCCTTTATTTCTTTGTCGTTCCTGATTGTAGAGCTGAGATAAACATAAAGCACCACTTCTGTTTCCTTCTTTCATTTGCAGAAGAACGTGTCTGCATGTGTTTCTGAGTAAAGTGTGCAGTGATACAAACAGCCTGGTTTACATGTGAACTTTAATGACAGATTTAGAGCTCAGTGCAAGAATCTGAAATAATAACACACATGTACATTTCAGCCTTTGCGCAAACACACAGTTTCAGTGAGTTTTGTTGGTCTTTGAAACAATAATGGTCTCTCAGATTAATCACATCCATATATATCAGGCGCTGTTTGTTTCTTAGTGCAGCTGTTTGTGTTGGTGGAGGTCAAAGGTGTGTTCAGTGTCTCCACAAAGAGTCTGAAATCACAGGAGTGTGTGACCTGTGATTAAAAAGGTTCTGGCTCATGTACAGCATGTACAACATGTACAGCACAGAGTGAAGCTTCATGTTGGTGTGTGTGTGCAGTGTGTAGCATCCATGCTAACATAAACTCACTGAAGCACCAAAGCTTCATGTTTCAGTTTTATTGTGTTTGACTCATAAAGTTGCTCCGAGCTGGTTGTAAATGATGGTCATGTGAGTGTAGAGCTTTCTGTGTGTCTCTGGGAACCTGGAGCAGTCACACTACGAGGAGGCTGAACGTCCTCCTCTTTCCTCAGAAGTGATCTGTGGCAGTCTGCCATCATGTTTGGCTGCTCACACTAAATGTGACTCACTGAAAGCAAAACTACACGTACACAGGTGTGTGTCAGGTATATTTGATTTTCTGTCAGGGACTGAAACTAACAAATATTTTCAGACACAGGAAGATTTTTGTGTCTTTAAATGATATTTAATCAAGTTTGGATTCACACATTTGTAAAATACTTCATGTTATTTTGTTATTTGTGTCTGGATTGAGGCACAAATGATTTCACACGTTTGTAAATCTTAGTTTGTCCCCGATAAACACATCATACACAGCTGTAACCCAGAAAACACATTATATACTGCGATAAATGCACTGCCCAAGTGGCCCCTCTCCCCACTGCCTTTCAGCAGCAAACAGGTCGTCAGAGGAGGCCGATGCGATGATTAAGTTTAACATTTATATAGCAATATTGCCAAAGAGTGCCAAAGCACTTTAAGCACTTTCTCAGTAACTTATCTTTCTTGTAGAACAGTGCTGCAAATAAAGAACTTTGTGTTCACAAGACTGTTAGTTAATCATTTACAAATCAATATTGTCTGTATGGACAGCAATAAAAAAAAGTGAACATGTAAAACTGCGGTGTTAATCGATGCGATTGAAAAATTTGGGTGCGCCTAAGAACAAAATGGTTTAATTATTTATATAGCACATTTAATTACAACAGGAGCGTTGACCAAAGTGCTGTACAAGAATGCAACATACCCAATAAAATAACAAATAACTCTCATGCTGTATTAAAAGCCAGTAAATAAAAATGTGTTTTAAGATAAGATTTAAAAAGATTGACAGTAGGAGCCTGTTTGATGTATAGGGGTAAATTATTCCACAGCTTAGGTGCTACGACTGCAAATGCTCGATTACCTCTGTGAACCAGCCTCAACCTTGGTACGGCTAAAAGCAAAAGATCACTTGATCTAAGAGATCTAAGGGGGGTATAAGTCTGCAAGAGGTCAGACAAATACCCGGGAGCCTGTCCATTCAGGGCTTTGTAAGTCAACAATAAAATTTTAAAATGAATTCTGAAGCGGACAGGGAGCCAATGAAGAGAGGCGAGCACCGGGGAAATGTGTTCACATCCTTTAGTATGTGTCAGAAGACGAGCTGCAGCATTCTGGACTAACTGCAGCCTTACCAGGCAGGTCTGGCTGACTCCAGCATATAAGGAGTTACAATAGTCCAGCTGGGATATAATAAAAGCATGAATCGCCCGTTCGAAGTTTTTAAAAGATAAAAATGGTCTCACCTTAGATAAAAGCCTCAGTTTGAAGAAGGACCGCTGTACGACTGAGCTAATTTGTTTTTCAAATGTGAAATTGCTGGCAAATATAACCCCCAAATTTTTGGCATGTGATTTGACAAAAGGCTCAAGACTGTGCAGGTTAAAATTAGAGGTGCTGGGATTGGTCCAAAAATTATCACTTCGGTTTTGTTCTCATTGAAGTTAAGGAAGTTAGAGGCTATCCAAGATTTAACTTCACCGAGACACTGAAGTAAGGGTTCTAGTGAGGCAGGACTGTTTCCCTTCAGTTGAAGATAGATCTGAGTGTCATCGGCATATGAATGAAAACAAACGTTATATTTTCTAAAAATTAGACCTAGAGGTAGCATATAAATGGAGAATAAAATTGGCCCCAGTATAGATCCCTGGGGAACACCACAAGTAAGGGGAGCTGAGGAAGAGATAAAATAGCCAAAGCTCACAGAGAAGGTCCTGTCAGACTGGTATGACCTGAACCACTCTAATGGGGTGCCCTTTACGCCACAATGCTCCAACCGTGACACTAAGATGCTGTGGTCAACAGAATCAAAGGCAGCGGTCAGATCTAAAAGCAGTCTATAAACCCCGTCATGCTGGCTAGTACGCAGTACGAGTTATTGTAACAGACTGTAAAAAGTCAGCATAACGAAAATAAACTCCACCTAAACTTGGTTTATATCTGATCCAGATAGACTGCAGGTCATAACTTCTTACCTGAAGTTCAGTTCACCGCCTCGGGTCTCTGCTCCACCTGCCTTTCCGTCATCCACCCACCAGCGTGTTGCATCTGCTGGCCTCCACCACTTGCTAATGTTACTGAATCTGTAGAAGCTCCGCAATAGCCACCACCAAACAATTGAGTTCATTTTACACATCTCCCAGCATCTGGCCAATCCACCACCTTTCAGTGTTTATACTGTTACGGAAAAAAAACGAAAAAAAAAACCCATCGGCCCATAAAAACGAAAAATCACCATCGGCCCACCGAGCAAATGCCCGGTATGCCCGATGGCCATCCAGCTATGGTTTTCAGTAATACGAGATCAAACATAACCTAATATAAATGTGATTTATACGGAGCGCCTCTGATGACATGGTACAAAAAATAAATAAATTGTGGCCACGAAATACCATTTCGAGGCCACGAAATAGGTATGACGTGTGCACGAAACGCTAATTTGTGGACACGAAACACTTGATGATATATATATATCATCCCAGGGCACATTCACTAGAACCTGCGTCAGCCATAGTACGGAGTCCTTGCTGTTGGTGATGTCCTTAAGGTTAGTGTATTATATTTTATATTTATTTTATATTGTTATCCCGCATTGCGGCAGTTATTTATTCAGACCTATCTTTGTTACTATGTTCTAAATGGTATCTGCTGACGTTTCAAACGTTGTATCCTCATGTTGTTACTACACGTTGTTTTGTTGTGCTAATATGTAGCCGTAAACTCATTTTTAACTGTAGGACGAGCGGCGGCCCGGCAGCACACTTTCTGTTAGGTGACGGCTGTGTGCGGACAGGGATAGGACCCAAGGTGCAGACTCCGGAGACAGAACTTAAACCAAAACAGCTTTAATGCTGAACGCAAACATCACATAACTAGAAAAAACTCAAAATAAACTAACACCGGTGGATGGGCAAAACACACAGCAAAATAAACGGTAGATCGCGACACGGACACAGAGAAACACAGGGCTTAAATACACAGAGGGAGCAATCAGGGAATGAATAACAGGAGGGAAACACAGCTGGGGCAAATCAGAACTGACGAGACAAAAGGAAGCGTAAACTGAACACACTGAGATAAGACAGAAACCTTCAAAGTAAAACAGGAAACACATAACACAGACTGAACAAAGACACACAGACAGGCACTACAGAGGGAACAGCGACGTGGGACCAGGGCAGACACAGACACTGACAGGACACGGGGATATAGCTGACAGGGGAGACAGCAACTAAGGATTACACGGAGACATAAACCAAAAGACAGAACTCTAACAAAGAAACCAAAGACTAGAAATTATAAATAATATAATGAACTCAAAACCCCTGGGTCAACGACCCAGGCATCCTAACACTTTCAAAGTAGAGCAAGGCTGAAGGCTACTAATAAACGAGGTATGTTCAACAGAAAACCTTAGTTCTCTGTGTCACGAAGGTGTCTCTCTTTTACTCTGACCACATCACCATGCTAGCTGGTGCAACTAATCTGGTCTGGACAATAATAACAGTTTTAGATGGAAAGCATCTTAAAATTGCCTCTTTTTTTCGCTGAACATCTCCTTTGAAAGTAGCATCATGTGAGTCACACTTGTTAAGGTAATACATGCTAAATGAGCCGTAGCTTTCAATGCATCACCGGATGGAGCCTTGCAGTTACAGTAGCTCACTGCGGGTATCACGTTGCCAAGGGAACTAATAAAGCATACAGTGATCGGAATGATTTTGTATTGATGCAGGTTGTCATTGCTCATACTGAACTACTTAAACTCCAAGTAGACAATCGCTCCATTCCTCATTACCATAGATAATATCTAAGAAATAAAACAATCATTATCATTTCTTTACAGCTATTTATTAATGACTGACTTATATATATATATATATATTGTACTATTCTTAGTTAGCATATTGTCTGTCTTGTTAATGTTGGTTTATGTTGGTTTATAATGGAGCACTGTAACAAAAAATAATTTCCCCCAGGGATCAATAAAGTATTCTGATTCTGAATCATTATCAAATTCTGATTTGCCATAGATAAAGGGATTTTATAGGTAGGCTATCATGTAAAAATCTGCTACATAAAATTAATTTCATTTTCATGTGGTTTAGAGGTCAGCTATGGATACTCGGCTGTGAGAATTTTTAACAGAGCGCAAAGTTGAAGAAGATGTGATCAAGAAACTTGAAGATGAGAATGTAAGCCACTGCAGCTGTTGCTGTGTGCGTGCGTGTGTGTCTGTGTGTTTGTTTGTGAACGGAGAGCCGCAATCCACAATTTACTATGCGCATTCTAAAAAGATTTATTGAATTTCATATTTTTGTTTAATCAATGACATTAATTAATGACATGATATGTTTAAAGAGTAATTTAAAAAGTAATTCTTGTTCATCTTATGTTGGACAAATGTGTACCACATTACCAAAAGTATCTGTTATCAAAAGTAGATAGCAAAAAACAACTCTAAAATATGCAGTTGTATGTATTCATTGTTTTTTTAATATTGACAATTTTATTAATTTGTTGTTTATATTTTTCAGATTGATGAAACTGTCATTCCCTTAATGACAGACAGTGACCTGGCAAAGTACATCCCCAAAGTTGGCGATAGAGTCTCCACTGTGGCCTTCTGCAGACAAGCAACACTGTCACGGACGTCACCATCCAGGAAAGAATCTATACTCTCAAGGCTACGACAAAGACTGACAGGAGCTGAGGGAATGCCTCCTAAAAAGAAATTGTCTCAGTGGGCAGAAAATACAAATGCAAAACGAACAGTGAGACGAACTGAGGTTGGCTGGATGGATTTTGATGAGGAGAAGGGTGGGTTCAAACAGGTGAAGTCTGTAAGTGGTGGTGGAACAAGGCATTTATCTGTAGATAAAAATGAAACCGTGTCAAATATCAAACTTATGGCTGAAAATCTGTTTTTCCCCAATGGCATCTCAAAAAACCCCAAAAGTCTTTCACACTAGTCAACTCATATTGAGAGCTCACAGATGCATGTGGATGCTTCCAGTACAGTTGATGAGTTGTATATGTTGTGCCCTTAAACAGGGGAAATAGTGAGGAGAGGTGAAAGAGCGGCACAGACACGCAGCTCTCACTCTCACTCGTCTGTATTGAGTTTCAGAAGCAATACAACCAAAACAATATTCTTATGGATGCACTCAGTCTCAGGACAACTGTGTCCAAACTAAGTCACTATTGTTCGCTGCATTAGCTGATGAGAATACTTTAGATAACATGAACTGTAGCATTAGACAAAAACATCTTTTTAACTCGCACATGTTAGCTGACACAGTCACTAACTTTCCACAGCAATGAAATAATACTTTAAGTACTGCATGTCTTTCAGTAGTTAACTTATACAGATAGTAACAGAAAAATCTTCACACAATATGGCGGAGTAATAGCGAAAACTAGCATACGCAGCAACAGAGATTAACTGGAACTTCTCAGAATAGTCCGCAATTCACATCTTTCGCTACAATGAACAATGATAACAACGTAATAATCAACAGTAACACACATTTATACAGATTTGTGCATGACAGTTACCTTAAACAGGGGAAATAGTGAGGAGAGGTGAAAGAACGGCACAGACACGCAGCTCTCACTCGTCTGTATTGAGTGAAGGAGGAAGCGCGCGAACCCACCTACTGGAGCCCTGAGGCATTAACAATGGATCGACGCACAATCAACCCAGGCAAAACTTTCACTGCTTATCTCCCTCTATATTCCCACTGCATATTCTATTCAAAAACAGTCAAAGCAACAAATAAAACATTAATAAAGGCATCACATGAAATGTAAGGAACAGAGATGTACAACTCCAAAACTAATGAAAATTATGATCCACCACATATAAGCAAAGTAAGGTCAAAATTCTGCGACTTTATCTGTGTACCAGAAAGAAAACACAACAGCATCCCCAAGACGTAGAGGCCGATCATGCAATAACCCAGCCCTCTGTGGTAGATCTCACTGACAATGAACCTAATCGGGCCGCTGATGATCTGTTGGTGGAAAACATAAATTCAGAACCATCAAACCACTTTGTAATTAATGATGGAGCTTCCATAAGTGGATATTTGGAACTGAATGACACATAACCATGGGATGGTCTGCCAAAAGTAGGTGAAAGTGAAGATTCTGATGCAGTTGTTATTATTAGTGGGGATAACAGGGTGGATATTAGTGTGGTTGAACTAAACCCTGAAACACTGTTTACAGAAAAAGAGTCTGATCCACGTCATCACACATTGTCTCTCTCACCGGGGCTGACAGGAGAGGCCAATATTCCTGACCAAGCACCCCCTGAACCACGATCTTGTCCCGTAATACTGACTGTTAGAAGAGGTCATTGTCTTACTGATTTGATCAGTGCCTTTAAGGACTCAAACATTATTTCATCTGAGGTCAATATCAAAATGTTGTTACCAAATGGAGAGCTTGAACAGGGGGAAGGAAGTGGTGTTTTGCGAGACTGCCTGACAGAATTTTGGATGGATTTCTATGACAGCTGCACATTGGGAGTTGAGGTGAAAGTCCCATTCATCCGGCATGACTTTCAGTGTGAAGAATGGCAGGCTATAGCTAGAGTGTTTGTTGTAGGGTGGAAACAAGCTGGTTACTTCCCAGTGAAGCTTGCAATACCCTTTCTGGAGGAGATATTGTGCGGCTCGACAACCAGTAGTTTAAAAGATTCCTTTCTTTTGGACGTCTCACAAGAAGAGCGATCTGTTCTCCTGAAGGCTTTGGATGACTTCAATTCAGTGGATACAGATGAATTGCTGGAAGTACTTGATGCACATGAGTGCAAGCAGGTTCCTACTAAGGACACACTGCTCCCTGTTTTGGCACAGATAGGACACAAAGTACTTATTCAGGCCCCAATGTCTGTAATCAAGTGCTGGCGTCCCGTTGTGGGTTCTGTAGCTGGTTTACTCCCACCAGAAGGACTGCATCATTTCATAGCAGAAAAAAACCCAACTGTAAAAACAGTGAAGGAGCTTCTAATCTTTCCAGAGGAGATGACAGCTGCCCAGTCAACAGTTTCTCGTTACCTGAAAAGGTACATTGGAGAAATTGATTTCAATATCTCCCAGACCACAGACTCATAATACAAGTCAGTGCTTTATAAAAAAAGAAAAAGAAAAAAGAAAGTTGTGTTTTCAAAATTGGAGTTCAAGTTATTTTTACTTCCAATAGTGTTAACATGCTACATGGGTAGTGTAGTATGTGTAGACGATTTTTTTTTAAATTTTCATTGTAAGTGGGCTAAAGCAGTTAATTAAAAGTAGTCTAACATAAACGCTGTAATTTGATTATTTTAATAAACAAGTAACTTGGATGGATTCGATGCTGGCGTGACCACAGTGCACACGTCTGATGTTGCTCACAGTGGTCCAAGGGACGCTCAGGGAGTTTGTGTGTTCGCTCAGACACGTGAAACATTAGAGGGAACATTGTCTACCACACATCACACTCATAAAAAGCATGACTACAGTTTCATAGTTTTTATTATGTTTTTACTGATTAAACAGTAAAAGTTAATTTAAAAAAATCCCAAAACAGATTCCCACTGATGTCAACATCTCCCAATGTTAAATTTTGAAGGAATCAACACAGACAATTAAATGTGAAAATGTCACATTTGACTTCTTTTCTCATCAGCACATGAGCATTTATATCATAAATCACATTTATATTGGGTTATATTTGATCCTGTATTACTGAAAACTATGACTTAAGTGGAAGTTAATGAAAACTGATGATATTACTCTTAATTTATTGAGGCTCTTCCATAACTCAGATTATGTTATTAATCTGTTGCAGATCTTATTACTGCCTCATGAATCAGATTTTAACAGGATGTGTTCAGTTTAACTCTCTCACCACTTTAAAGGCTGAAGCTTTAAATCATAATTTAATAATGTTTTATTTTTATAAAACATATTTTAAATAGAAACGCTTTTATAATTTCACCATAACAAAGTTCACTTCCTGCATGAAGGTGATCACAGCTCCATGAACTATTCCCACAAACATCACTGAGCCTCAGACTTTCTTTAACAGGCCTGTCAGACCACAATGATCCAGCTGTTTGTGTTCATGTGGCGCATTTATACGTTTTATTTCAAATCTACTTCACATTTTATTATCTGATATCTGCGACACACGGAGACTTCCTGTTAAACAGAAAGTAACCTTTGTGCGTGGGCGTGTTTGGAGCTGCAGGTGTGTCCAGCTGTGGGTTCGTTGGGTCAGCAGAGGATTTAACGGGACTTTGTGTCGGTTTGTTTTTAAAGGAGGATGAAGACGCTGGTGGTGTTCCTGCTCCTCATGAACGGTAAGAAAGTCTCTGTTTAACCTGCAGCAGCTCCGCAGACAGTCCTCTGTGACCGGAAGTGCTACACTCAGGCGCAGCTCGCGCCTCTGACGTGATGGAAATTCACACAGTGTTGGAAATACAGATTTAATGATGAGGCTTTAATAGTAAAAGTATGAGGGAAGGTTAGAAACAGACCAGACTAACAGACTGTGGACTTTGTAGCCACAGATTGGACACTTGGCAGAGCTAGCTAACCATGCTAACATAGCCTCGTGTCTGCGCTGTTTCCGGTCTGAGCCGAGCTCATTCAGCCCTCTGAGCTCCGTTTCTCCGCACTAAACACAGCACAGGTGCACCTGATCAACGTCGATGCAGGATTTTGACGTTTATACCACAGCTGCATCTACTGGGAGGCTGAGGGGAGCACTGCTGGCTGTCAGTATTTTTCAAAATATAATAATGTTTTGGTGTTTGTCTGCTTTTCCAAAAGAAATACAAAATGATGCTGATTAATAGTTCTGATTATATCCAAAGAATGAGCTGGATCAATGAGTCTGAAAGATCTTCCACTTGATTAAATTTCTCTGTTTTCCACCCATGGAGATCAGGATCCTAGTTAAACACCCAGGCTCCTTGACTTTGTCCCCTTTACTCTGTCGGGCCCCTGCTGGAGTGTGTGTGGGACCCTTGAGTCTCAGGACTCTGGGCCTGGTGCGTAGTCTGCTCTGGCAGACCAGCGGAGCCCGCGGGCACGTCGTCAGGGCCCCCTGGGGCTTCTGCACTGTCTGCTTTGGTCTTTTCTGAGTAGTGCGATTCCCGCTGCGGTGAGCCTCTTTGGACTCTCGTACTCTGGGGGCATCTAGATGTCTGGAACCTGCATCTCCTCCGTGCCTGCTTCATCTCCTGGGGGGGGGCTATGGCTCCACATACCGACAATTAGACAGTTACATGGTAAAAGCTTGTGAACACAAGCGCTCACACACACAGGTGCACACACACGTACTCACAGACACACTATCTTGGTTGGCTGCTGCCTCTAAACATATCATGTAGTCCTGTGTGCTGCTGTTAAGGGTTCAAATATTGAGGAGGGATACAGGAGGAATTCCAAAACAACAACACTGATCCGGCCGGGTGGAGTCAAACGATGATTTTAATGAACACGCAGCGTGGGGAGATGTACACTGCAAAACATCAGCTGTAGATCTCCGCCCAAAAAGACACTTCAGATTGCTTTTGATTCATCAGGGTTAACGCCCCCTCATGCGTCATCAGATACAAAACATGCACACGTCAAGTCAAAACCACAATGACCTTTAACACAGTTTGAAAAAGCAACATCGCCTCGTCTCCATCCCAGGAGTCTTCCTGTCGCACGTCCTGCCCGCGCTCATCTTCTGGAACATCAGGCCCACCTTCTGCAACAAACTCTTCTTTTGCAAACACAATTTTGCAGTTGCAAGCTTTTACAAAATATCATTTGAACCTTCACCTACCCCTGAGTCTAACTGCTGTGTAAGTCTGTGTGTGTGTGTGTGTGTGTGTGTGTGTGTGTGTGTGTGTGTGTGTGTGTGTCGACCTGACATTCACTCAGTTTCACCTCTCACCTCACCAGCTAAACCTTGTAACCTTTCCACCAGACAGAAGGCCAGCACGTACACATTGAAGATTATAACAAGCATTCAAAAGCATTTAAGATTATAGATTTAACTCAACAGTTTAAAGTGGTTATAACTGCACCTGTAATAAAGGCTAATTGGGTACCAATATGTTTAAACATCTGAATGCAATATCAATATTAATTATTAATGCAATGGTAATGATGGTTATTAACAATAGCAGCAAAATATTTCTCTAATCCCCACACTGCTCAGTGTGTCTTATAAGCAGGTTTGGAGCAGATCCTCAGTGTTTCTTTCTCTCCCTCTCCTTCTGTAAACTTCCTCACCAATTTCTTTCTTTTTCCTTTCTTCGGAAGGTCTTTTCTGTTCTGATAGTAATATCTCAAAATAAAAAATCCTAATAAATTTCTAATAAAATATGACTGCCATTATAGCAAAAGCAGTAATGATGCACTTTGGAAAATAATTCTTTTGGGCATTTTTTTGGCCTTCAGATAATAATTCTCATTCTCGTCTTGTCCTGTGCAGCTATACTGCCGGACAGGACAGGCAAAAAACAGAATATAATAATCATGGCTGTCAGTGTTAACGCATTTAAGCCCCATTAACACAATTTTCATGACTAACGCGATTAACAATTAAGCCATCTGAGTGCAGAATGACTTAAAATCCCTGAAATGTCTCTGTCAATGCATTTTGGGCAGTTTTTCTAAAGCTTGTGCAGAAGCCCCCCTGCTGGATGAGCCTCATCCAGGGGTCTGCTTTGGTCTTTTCCAAAAGAAAAGAGAGAGACTGCAGCAGTCCAGGAGTTTGGTTAATTTTTTTAAATTAAGTCCCACCAAAGATTTGTTTACATGAAAATGTTTGTGAGGCTTAATCTGAATTCGGTGCAGCCAAACTTGAACTTCTTGTTTTATAGTAAACAGCACGTGTGACTATAAACATGGTTTTCTGGAAACAGAAATGGGCAATTTTATCATTAGTAGAGTCATAGATAACTAGGAAAACAATCACAACACATCATCTACTCAACACAAGCAACATCTCACAATGTCCACAAGGGGTCACTGCAGACCCAGAATTGTCTAAATAGCGCATGTCTTACAAGTTGCTAATAGTGAGGCTTTTTTTTTTTTTTATGAACTTTATTTAGAACAATAACAATGACAATCTCAAAGAGACAAGCGACATATTAAATCAATCAGAACAGAATCACATCTCCTATACACCACAATGAAATCGACAATAACTGAAAGTAAACATACATACACACATACATATATACATATATATGCATATACACATGCATACATACACATCCATATTCACACATCTACATAATAATAATATAAAAAGATGAATAACCAATACAAAAATAAATAAGAATAAAAAAAGAATGAAAAACAAGGAACAGAAATAAAGAAGACAAGGGGGATCATAAACTCTCTAAAAGTGAGGTTCCATAAACAAGACACATAACTTAAATAAGGGGCTAAGAAAAATCAAACTCTTCTAAAAATCTATGCAATTTGATTGCTTGGGGCTTATTTATTAGCTTAAGAGATTTACGGAACAGGGAGAGGTCGTTTTTAAGAGCAGGCCATGAAGGGAGGGATTTAGCATATCGGCATTTATGTATGTAATACTTTGTTATAATAATGAGATTGTTAACTAAAAACTCACTATTTTTGTCCTTAAGGATTACTCCAATTTGAATATTTTGAAAAGACCAAAAATCAATATATCCATACTGGGACAATATTAGGACATGGAGAGATTTCCATAAGTTCTGGATTGTCACACATCCATAGAACATGTGCTCTGTTGTTTCCGAAGTTGTTTTACAAATATAACAGTTGTCTAACACAAATTTAAATCTGTCTCTCATAAATTCATTGGAGGGGTAAATATTTTTTGTAGTTCTAAAATGGACTTCTTTAAATTTGGGGGGAATTGGAAATGTTAAATATTTGGTTCTGATCAACGAGATCTCAGATTTGTTATAATCTTTAAAGACGAGTGAATGTTTTGTCCTACCTGGATATAAGGTGTTAACCAAATACCTCCTCAAAAACTGATTATTGCATTTTCCATTAACCAAGTCAAGACCATCTAGTTTAACTTTATGTAAATTTGGAGTCTGTATATTTGAAAAATTGTTCTTTACCGTATTTACAAGGACTGTTGGGATATTCTGTGAAACCTTGTTATAGAGCTCGAACGAGCAACTCATGTCATATTTCTCATTAAGCCTGTTTAATTCAAGTATATCTCCATTTTCATCCATTATATGTGTCACAGACCAAATTTGTTTTGTCATCCATTCTTCCACAAACATAGATTTCCCCCGATTCAATATCACCCTATTATTCCACAGTGGAACATTGTGGGGACTGATAGTGAGGCATAAATATGACAAGCTAGCAACAGCTAAAGGAAACCATAGAAAAGTCCTTTATTCCTCATCCCGCTGATTGTGGTCATTGCAGGAGATTACAGCCAGATTATAATCAGCATCATGTTAATGAATCTGCCAAAGTAAGAACACTTACAGATCCATCAACTCACTCAGTCACACAAAACTGCATCATAGCTGCGTCACAGCAGCTCCTTCAGTCATTCCCACTCTGTGTGCTGAGCACGTGACCACTGGTGCGCTTGTTTCCTTTGGGTGCGCTTGATTCTTGCTTCTAGACATCCTGAGGCCGAGTCAGAGCAGGAAGTTGGAACAATGTTTGTATTTTTGTGCAAAGCTAACTGAAGCTTGTGCTGTATTAACATAATGATAAAATCATATCAGTATATGTGAGTACAAACTTTAGTCTAACTTTTTATTCTAACTGTATTCAGCTTGAACCAGAAGAAAAAGAAGGACAATAAAACTATGTTTCTATTTCCTGTTGCTACATTGTAGAGGGCGACTTTGCCTCTAAACAGGAACATGTGTACAGCCCTGCATCAGCAGCTTCATTCTTATACAGACCTTTCTACTCTGTGTGTTAAACTGAGCTCAGTCAATGAATCCAGTTTTTACACCACAGTTAAGTTAATGTAGTTAAATCTGTGTATTTGTAACTCAAACATTCAGTGTTTTAAACAGAAACCTGACTTTGACATATTTAAGTTGGTATGAACACAGTCAGAGCTGCTGCTGCTTTTATTGTTCTGTTGCTTTTTCAAAGCTTTCTGTGCAAATCAATAGAAATATTTATTGTTGCATCTTAAAGCTGCCAGCACAGCAGGAGAAGAGTGTTTGCTCAGGAAATACACGGGTCCCTGAAGAGTTCAAACAGGAAATATTCCTGCATTAAATCTGCAGTTCAATCATCAGCAGATTACTGTCAGTGTCATCTGTCACCAGGCAGGTTTTAACAGGCGTGTAAGCCACATATTATTAGAACACCCTTTTATATTTGGATGATAAACACATTTAGTTGTGTTTGGTCTTTAACTTGTGCTCAGTTTCCACAATGAATTCATGATGGAAATCTCTAATAAACTATCAAAATAGACACTATTTTCCCCACCACACTCTCTGTTGGTGGCTGGTGCCCCCATCCTCTGGTGAGTTGGTGGTTCTTGGTGCTCGGGTGTGTTCTGGCTAATGGCTGCTTGGTGGGGCCTGGCCCCCTGGCTCTGTCAGGCCCCTGCTTGGGTTTTTGTTTTTTAGGCAGGTTTGGAGCAGATCCTCAGGGTTTTTTTTTCTCTTCCTCACCTTCTGTAAACTTCTTCAGCAGTTTCTTCTTTTTCCTTTTCTGTTCTGATTGTAATACCTCAAAATAAAAACTTCTAATAAAATATGACCATTTTAGCAAAAGCAGTAATGATACACTTGGGAAAATCACAACACATGTAAGAAGAAGAAAGTTCAGATATGTGTTTAAAATTGTAGGGAGTAAAAAGTAGTTAGAAAAAAAAAAACTACTCAGGTAAAGTACAGATACCTGAAAATTGTACTTAAGTACTTACTGCCCAACTCTGGAGAAGTTTTTATTACTCACATTATGTAAATTAACTACACGGCTCTACACTAACTTTTTGCCTTGTGTTACCGCGCCAGATCCGCGGCCTCGAACCGTAGTAAACCTCTGGCAGTTACTTCAAGGTTCCGTAACTGGCTCGTAGCCGGCAACCAGCTTACTATACAGGTCAACTCCGCTCGCAAAAAGATCGAAGGAGGCGTAGGAAACTGCTTCACCGAGCTTTATTTCTTCTCTAAGGCACGAACACCGCGTACAGTGGGCTGAAACAGTTTACTCACAGCGAGCATCGCCGACACAACTCTGGCTGTCGAGGGAGTTATTATATTCCTTTTATTTATTGTCTTCCCGTCTCTTCTGTAGCTAACCGTTACTTTTCACCTTCTCCGCTCTCTCTTCACACACCGGCGCAGTCCCGCTACACACAACCCGAAAACATTACCCATCTGGTTTCACCCTTAAATCTCCCGATTTTCTTTTCCAGTATAAATATTTATTGCACTTATTAACTGCACATCAACTTCGTAACAGTTGAGACTGAACATAAAAACAATAAATAAACATAAAAACAACAAATGTCTCACGTTGTGTTGTTGCCGCAAAATGTTGTCCTGCTTGAAATTCCGTCTCCACCGTTGCTCGACGCTGCGTGTATAGAGCAGGTAGTGCAACAATAGAAAAATAGTTGCGGGACAGCACTGTGTAGCGTTTGTCTCTAGGGTGTTGATCATTTTCCTAAATCCCTCGTTTTGCACAGTGTTGATGGAGCCATATCTTTGGTCAGGTGATTGTTAGGTAAACTGACACGGATGGATTACGTGGCAGAAACACACACGGACACAAAATAGTTGTGATGCAAGTTTATATACAAGAATAGGGAATATTTACAAGGAAGGGGGCTATATACAGTGATAGATAAAAATGTGCCAGGAGATTAACACCGAAGAGATGAGACGAAGCCGAGGTATGCAGGTAGGCAGATGACGCACCGGAGCTACCTGACAACAAGGAACAAAACAGTTTACGGCGTACCGTTGATAGCCGAAAGTTAAACACAAGTGGACGGAGAGAGTTGGAGAGCTTACTTGAAACACAAACCTGCTGCAGTGACCGCAGCCCGATGGAACGTAGCTCTCCGTCGCGGATCCACAGTAGCCAACACAAAAACCTAGGCAGGCGGGCAAGCAGTGGAACAGGCTAAGACAAAAGAGAAGCAGGCAAAACGTGGATCCTTAAAACATACAGCTCCACAGCGTAGAATCAACAGATTCAGCTTGTGCTAACACGTTACCACTTGTGACAGCGACAATACTCCGACACCAGACGTCCGTGACTCAGCTCCCTAATAGTGATGGGTCGTTCGCGAACGAAATGGCTCTTAGAGCCGCCTCTTTGACGTGAACGACGCGAGCCGGCTCCTTATCGCGAGCCGTCACGTGGGTTTTTTTCTTTTCTTTCTCTCACCCTCTCTCTCTCTCTCGCACTTTTTTCCGCTTCACTTCGCACCTGAGCCTTGTGCTTTATGCTGGGAAGAGGGGGGAGGGGCGGTAGTTACACTCAGTAGCACAGGAACAGAGCCAGAGAGAGAGAGAGAGAAAGAGAGCCAGGGACAACAATGTCACATTAGAAAGGTATAGTAATCATCCACAACTATTTTCAGTTGCAGATGATAAAGGATTCAGAAAGTTTATTCATGCAGGCCCATATGACAGAGAATATGCATCTTCTTTATGTTTTCATATTATAATTTATATTTAATTGTGTTGTGGTTTGCAGTGTTTTGTGTTGTTTTCACTTTAAATTTGTAAAAGGAAAAAGCTGAAAATTTAAATAGTTAAAAGTTGAAATGTGAATAGTTGATTTTTGTATTATATGATTTATTTATTACATTTTATGTGGAGTGAAAAAATAAAAGTATATTTACGGTGGCCCCTACAGACAAAGCACATATAAACTTCAAATCACGTACGAACTCTGAAGCACGTACAAACTCCAAAACACGTAAAAACACGTACAAACTCCAAAACACGTACAAACTCCAAAACACGTAAAAACTCCAAAACACGTACAAAAAACTCAGAAGCACATAAAAACTCAAAACACGTACAAAAGACAACAGAAGTGCTCCAGGATGCTGGGCGCAGTGTTAAGCTTTTGTTACCTAGTGGCTACACAAGCCAGCAAGTACCAACGACCGGATTTGGTGTGTGGTAGTAACAGGTAAATGAACTTTTTTTTAAATTATTTGAATATATATGAGTGCCTGTGTATAAATACACAAACAATACACACATGCTTTCAATTGTGTAATTTAAGTGATCTAGTAGCTCTGCTTTGGAAGTTCAGTTCATGCTAGAAATGTGTTTTGGAGTTTGTACGTGTTTTGTCTCTAGGGGCCACCGCATATATTTATATATAAACATATATAAATAAAACCACTTTTTTTTACGT